>NW_022436985.1:14325474-14359467 GCF_009761245.1 Sapajus apella | reverse complement strand
AAAAAAAAAAAAAAAAAAAAAGCATCAGAGTAACTCTAATTTTAATAATAGGCCAGGCTCAGTGGCTTATGCCTGTAATCCCAGCATTTTGGGAGGTCGAGGTGGGAGGATCACTTGAGGTCAGAAGTTCAAGACCAGCCTGGTCAACGTAATGAAACCCCATCTCTACTAAAAATACAAAAATTAGCCGGGCATGGTGGCACACACCTGTGATCCCAGCTACTCAGGAGGCTGAGGCAGGAGAATCACTTGAACCCAGAAGGCAGAGGTTGCAGTGAGCAGAGATTGTACCACTGCACTCCAGCCTGGGTGACAGAGTGAGACTCCATCTCAAAAAAGAAAAAGGAGGGTAAATAGTAACAGAATATTTAAGATGACATTTAATCCACCAGTTTAGAAAAAAAATAAAACTTTCAACAATAGGTAGTTAGTATTCGAAGAGATTTTAGGTACTGTACACTGCTTTTATAATTCAAAAATATTAATTCTCCATCAAGGGGCACTTCTCGCCAGGCACAGTGACTCATGCCTGTAATCCTAGCTCTTTGGGAGGCTGAGGCAGCTGGATCACTGGAGATCAGGAGTTTGAGACCATCCTGGCCAACATGGTGAAACCCTGTCTCTACTAAAAATACAAAAATTAGCTGGGCATGGTGGTGTGTGCCTGTAGTCCCAGCTACTCAGGAGGCTGAGGCAGGAGAATTACTTGAACTCGGGAGGTGGAAGTTGAAGTGAGCCAAGATCATGCCACTGCACTCCAGCCTGGGTGACAGAGCAAGACTATCTTAAAAAAAAGAAAAAGAAAAAAAAAAGAGGTACTTCTCGACAATACAATCATTACATTTATGCTAATTTTCAGATCTTAATGTCAAAGCATAAGCAAATAATATTTATTTTAAAACACACACACACCTTTTCTTGGACAATTGCCACATATGGAAGAATCATTAAAACATCTTTCCGAGAGCAAAGCAGTTCTTGTAGCATTAAAATCTCAGCCACGAGGGTTTTCCCACCACTTGTTGGCAAGGAATATATTAAATTTTTTCTTTCTTGCACAGACTTCAATGTTAAACAAGTATGTTGCCATTCTGTGGAATTAAAAAAAAAAAAAAAGGCATTATTTTCCCCTTCCAAACTTTGAATCTCAAAAGTTTTCTAAGAAAAAAATCGAATCACTTTTTGTGGAACAGTCTTCTCATAAGGATAAATGTACTTATAACCAATGTTACATGGCAAAAATACCAAATGTGCAAGTAGTACAGCAGTGAGGGCCTAGTTCAGGCCTAGGCAGCAAGATGGACAACCAGCCTATTTATTCACCAGCTACAGACTTGGGTCCAATATTACAGCAAGGCAGGTAGCAGCCTGCTGGACAAGGAGTGTCATCTGGGATATCAGAAGAGCAAAGGGATAGTACAAGGATCTATGTGTATTCTAATGTCTTCCTCTTATGTTCCGCAAGGAGATTATGTAAGCTTCCCTTCCTCATGCAGCCAAAAGCCATCTCAGAGAGAAGTAGGGGGAGGAGAGAAACAAATCTATTAGGTTTTACACAAACCATTAAAAACTTTAGCTCTCATGGAGACCTGAACTCTGAATGGCTCAAAAACCACTTTAAATGTTCAGACTGTTTAAACCACAAAAGACTAGGATTATTAACTGGCACGACTAGGATTCCCACAATTTAGCAAGGTGGTATTCATGAAAATAGACCAGATCCAAGATGTTGTGTGAAAACTAGTATTAATTACTCTGTAGGATAATCTGATAATGAAAATCATCAAAAGTCTTTAAAAATGTGCTTTAGTGTTTTATCACTAGAAAATTGAGCAAAAAAATGTAAGACACTTCATAGCAAGAAGAAATGCAAACGGCCAATAAATACATGAGAAGATGCTCAACTGTTCTCTACTGGGTTGGCAAAATAAATTTTAAAAATAAAAAAGAAATATCTAAAAAAAAAAAAAAAGCCCCACACATGTAAAATCCAGAACTGACTAATGTGGGGGGGAAAACAGCCATTCTCATGTATGGTTGTGAGAAGATAAACCGCTAGAATCTTTGTGGAAAGTAATCTAGTATCATCAAAACTAGAACTGCACATTGCCTTTGATCTGGTAGTATCACTTCTGGGATTCTACGTCTACAGAACAGAAGCCAAAGCATATAAAGATTATTTGCAGGATGTTCACACAGCATTGTTTGTAGGTACAAAGTGCCACGGAGGTGGGGGTAAAGGCTGAATGAATTATTGTACAATCACCCAGTGTGATTCTCTACAGTTTAAAAATGAAGAGTAGATGGACCTATGTATGTTCAATGTACAGTCAAGTTAAAAAAGCAGATCATTGGCCTGGAGCGGTGGGTCATGCCTATAATCCCAGCACTTTGGCAGCCTGAGGCAGGAGGATCACTTGAGCCCAGAATTTCAATATGAACCCATCTCTATTGAAAAAAAAAAAAAGTTATATCTGAATCACAGTTACAAGTAACTTTAACTTATTGCGCTTTAGGGTGATTCCCAAATCTTACAAGTGACTGTATTTTTTCTTTAAAAATACTTCAAAAATACTTAAATTTAATATTGAATATTCAAAAATACTTCAGATTGGTGTCATTCAAGTTATCAAATTAGATGTTTATGCCAAAATTTAACTTAACTATAGCCACATTTTATCCAATTCAGATTTTTAAGTATAACATGACAAAATAATATTTATATCATCTTCACATCAAAAACATAAATTAGCCAGGTGCAATGGCTCATATCTCTAATTTCAACCCTTTGGGAGGCTAAGGCAGGAGGACTGCTTCAGCCCAGGAGTTCAGAACCAGCATAGGTAACAAAATGAGACCATCTCTACTATTAAAAAATTAGCTGGGTATGGTGGCGCACGCCTATAGTCCCCATGACTTGGGGGGCTGAGGTGGGAGGATTGCTTGATCCTGGGAGGTTGATGCTGTAGTGAGCCGTGATCACAAATTGCCAGGTCATACCCCTAGAGGTTCTGATACAGCAGGTCTGGGGAAGTGTCTGAGAACATATGCTTTAACAAATTTCCAGGTGATGTTGATGCTGCAGTCCAGGAACCACACTTGAGAACCACTGTTTTAGTTTCATAAAAAGTATCAGATGTATTTATGCTTTAATCTAGTCATGTTAAGCCAGATTTCGAGGTAAAAAGATTTAAAAAGTTGTTCTTTACTGAAGTTCTTACTTAGAAACTACCAATATAATTACTGACAATCATTACCAACATCTAATTTGGTATGTCCTTGACACAGAATCTAACTTGCAAAAAAAGTACCCCTTTTTATAGATGTGGAACTAAGGCCAGAGTGCTAAAGTTGCATTTTTAAGTGACAACCCCCAGCAGTTGAGAACCTACCAGAGTGTACCAGGCACAGTGCTAGTTAAGAAAAAGATGAGTTACATAGAGCCCTATCCTCAGGGTATTCATTCTGGCAGACTAAACAAAATGCAAGGTGCTAGGAGAAAAGCAGAGGTAAGTAAGTTAACATCTACTTCCAGGATAGTGCACACCATTACCTCTTAAACCATGAACCTCACAATTTAGATTCTTGCAGAGTCTTTTATTAGACTTTGTTTCCTGTAGTTCTACTTCACCAATCCGATTGTCTTCTCCCTAAGAACCCGATTTTTCATATCACTCATAAGATCCTAATAGGAGTTCCAGAAAAGTTATGAAGTAAAAGTTGATAGGCTGACCTTCCAGTATGGTAGCAACTGTCCCTTCTTTGTCTGAAATGAAACATATCTGAAATATATGCAAGGACCCTGGATTTTTGAAAGACATCACAAGATGCCTTAATATTAAAGTTTCTTCGTACGTAAGCCTGTCCAACCCATGGCCCTCATGAGGCCCAGAATGGCTTTGAATGTGGCCCAACACAAATTTGTAAACTTTCTTAAAACATTATGAGATTTTTGTGTTTTTTTTTGGGATTTTCTTCTTTAGCTCATCAGCTGTCATTAGTGTTAGCGTATTTTATTGTGGCTCAAGACAATACTTCTTCCAATGTGGCCCAAGGAAGCCAAAAGATTGGACATCCCTGACTTTTAACTGCAGATGTTTAATTTTGGGAGTCGAAGCACAAGGCCGAGCATCTGGGTGGTGGCGGGGATGCACCTGTGGGGAGAGGTGGCTGTGGCTGCTGGTGGGAGGTTAGGGGGAGAAAAAGAAAAAAAAAAGATGCTTAGTTTTAATCAACAGTATTACTAATACTGACTTCTTTTACTCAAGACTTGTGAGTGTGAAGACATACTGCAACAACTAAGTTTTGGTAGAGAAGACAGAGCCAGCCAAGGAAATATCAGCTAAGAAAACTGAGGATTCACTAGACAGAGTAAAAAAACAGGAGTGGTTGTAAGGAGGTCCAGAAACAAGAATTTCAAGAAGGGTGTAGTCAATAGCATCAGGTAAGTTATTGGGAAGTCAGATAAGGCAAACATTGAAAATATCACTGGGTTTAGACACCATCATCATCAGATGAACCCAGAATTAGAGTGGGGTAATTTACTGAAGTTCTTACTTAGAGGCTACCAATATAATTATTGACAATTGTTACCAACATGTAATTTGGCATGTCCTTGAACCAGAATCTAACTTGTAAAACAATTTACGATTTTTTTTTCTTATTTATTTTTAAAGACAGGGTTTCTCCATATTGGTCAGGCTGGTCTTGAACTCCCGACCTCAGGTGATCTACCTGCCTCAGCCTCCCAAAGTGCTGGGATTACAAGTGTGAGCAACCACACCTGGTAATTCCTTTCTTATAGATGAGGAATTAGAGGAATTATGTGAGGTGAGGAAACAGACAGAAAGGATAACTGGTTTGATAAGTGCGACTGTGAAGGGAAGGATAGAGGTTCAGTAGCAGCATGATAGGGATAGAAGGGGTTGAGAGACCACTGATAATTTGTTTTTAGAAATAGTATGGACCAGGCCGGGCGCAGTGGCTCAAGCCTGTAATCCCAGCACTTTGGGAGGCCGAGGCGGGTGGATCACGAGGTCAAGAGATCGAGACCATCCTGGTCAACATGGTGAAACCCCGTCTCTACTGAAAATACAAAAAATTAGCTGGGCATGGTGGCGCGTGCCTGTAATCCCAGCTACTCAGGAGGCTGAGGCAGGACAATTGCCTGAACCCAGGAGGCTGAGGTTGCGGCGAGCCGAGATCGTGCCATTGCACTCCAGCCTGGGTAACAAGAGCGAAACTCCGTCTCAAAACAAAACAAAACAAAACAAAAAACAAAAAAACAGAACAACAACAAAAAAAGAAATAGTATGGACCATGAAAGCATTTGTTCCTATTGACTTGCACTAATATTATGGTAACAATAGGAAAAAATTTTTTTTATTCCAGCAAAAAGCATTACCATATAATTTTTCAATTCCTTTGAGCTGGACATAAAGGTCTCTCACTTTGCTGGGTAATGAATAAAAAGGACCAAGGTCATTTGATGATGATTCAATTGTTTTCTTAGCAACATTAATTTCTTCGGATAGGAGAGTCTCTTTGAGCTGTTTACTTCTAGAGAATACTGGTGTCTGGGCCTTGGCATTTCCAGTCATGGCACTTTTTAGATGATCTTTAATACTTGTTCTCCTATTCATATCTGAACTAGTTCTGACTTTGGAAGAGGACTCATCATTTTGCTGGGGTTGCTCTATGTAATTATGGGGCAATTCCTCATTCACAGTGTTGTGAGAGGATGACTTCCAAGCCCTTTCTTTCATAAACTGATCACCCAAATCATTTGAAGAGTTCTGCAAATTTTCAAAGTACATAGCCTGTGAGGAGGGTACATCATACAAAAGATCAGCTCCAGGTTCAACAGTGACATCTTCATATCCACTCTGGTTCTCTGTGTGCTTATCAGTTTGTAATTCAGTAAAGTTGCCTATGGGAGTAACGCTGAGTTTGTTTTTGATACTTTCTGAGCAAACATTTTCAGTGGCAAAGTCTGTGGCATGTTTCCGAAGTTCAGGAAGTTGCATATATTTTTGCTCCAGGTCCTCAGCTGCAGCTATAAAGGAATTTTCGGTAAAGCTATCATAGTCACCAAACATGTCCTCTTCACTGTCATTATGCTGCAAGGAGAACAAAAACACTTACAGTAATTTCAGCTTCATTAATAAAAGCTTCACCAGCCTGGCCAACATGACGAAACCCCGTCTCTACTGAAAATACAAAAATGGGCTGGCTGTAGTAGAATCCCGTAATCCCTACTTGGGAGGCTGAGGCACAAGAATTGCTTGAACCTGGGAGTCACAGGTTGCAGTGAGCCCTGATGGTGCCACTGCACTCCAGCCTGGCTGGGCGACAGAGCAAGACTCTATCTCAACCAAAAAAAAAAAAAAAAAAAAAAAAAAAAAAAGGAATAAAAGCTTCAGGCTAGGGCTGCACCCTAGCCTGTGGTCACATACGGATCATACACCTATATGTAAATAGATATCATCACCAATTTACAGCTGAATAAATGGAGGCCCAGAGAGGTTAAATTACTCGCCTAAACAGCAAGCTTATGTGTTGTGATAATACTGGGATTCTGAAAAGGGTCTTGCTCTGTCGCCCAGGGTGGAGTGCAGTGGCTCCAGCCACTGCATGATCACGGCTCACTGCCTTAACATCCTGGGCTCAAATGATCCTCCTGCCTCAGCCTCCCAAGTAGCTAGGACTAAGGTGCAGGCCACCACACCTGGCTAATTAAAAACATTTTTTTTTTTTTGGTAGAGACTAGGTCTCTGTTGCCTAGGCTGGTTTTTAACTCAAACTTCTGGGCTTAAGTGATCCTCCCATCTCGGCTTCCTAAAGTACTGGGATTATACACATGAGCCACTGCACTCGGCCAGATTCTAACTCTTTTTTCTTTTTTTTGAGACGCAGTCTTGCACTGTGCCAGGCTGGAGCACAGTGGCGCAGTCTCGGCTCACTGCAACCTCTGCCTCCCAGGTTCGAGCGATTCTTCCGCCTCAGCCTCCCAAGTAGCTGGGACTACACGCGCCTGCCAAACGCCCGGCTAATTTTTGTATTTTTAGTAGAGGCGGGGTTTCACCATGTTGGCCAGGATGGCCTCGATCTCTTGACCTCGTGATCCACCCGCCTCGGCCTCCCAAAGTGCTGGGATTACAGGCGTGAACCACGGCGCCCGGCCAGATTCTAATTCTTAAACCTGTACTAAAACAACAGGAAGACTGGTAGATATATACGAAATGTCAGCGCATTTGATGGTTCTGATTACCTGCAGCTCTGCCCTCCCAGACTCCAATATACAGAGACTGGCCTGTAACAGAATCATGGCTGTACCAGTAGACACTTCGAAGGAGTTCTTAGGAATTTGGAATTGAGACTGAGAATCTGACCACAGACTTGGGGTGGCCTACTACACAGAAGAGACGTAAACTTGGAGGCAGCAATATAGTAAAGTGATTATAGTAAAATGGAGTAAGAACTGTAGTATCTCAACTATTCAGGGCCTGATTACTGTCGTAAAATCTAGATAATGTAACTAGTTTAACATAACGGGTCTTCAATCAACAGCAGATTTTATTTGTACAGTAGGAGCTGCTGTTATTTGGAAGCCTAGATTTGCGTCTCAGTCATGCCATTTATTTGCTGTGTGTACAACTTTTATGTCTAGGGGTTTACATTTCATATTTATACAGAAATGTAGATAACAAGGCAATCAATAACTCCTAAGTGCCGATTAACGGTGGTAACCAAGACGAGAGAAGTAAACTAAGGCGACGATAAAACTTGGTCAACTCTGCATCTGGGAAGAATGCCAAACGTTTGCAGTTTCAAGTTCCAAGCCCTCAGTACCTGATATCCCATCCCTCTGTCAGTGGGCATGCGACGTAGGAGGTCCGGGTTTGTATCACCACCTCCAAGGAAAAGACAATCAGGGGAATCTGAGAGTAGATAGGGTTGTACCTCGACCGGTATTACGCCCGCAGTTTTCCGCCGCCTGTTCTCAGCCACCATTTCCTCCTCCTTCTTCTCATCTCCGCGCTCGAGCTCGGCCGCGGTGGGAACGACAAAAATGCACCCCAGGCTTGGACGTTTCCTTTTGGGGAGAGACACCCGCCGGCGGATGCGGGAACCACCTTCATCCATGGCAAGGGCCCAGGGCCCTATTCAGAAGTCATTCTCAGTGACCCAGACGCTAAACCCGAATGGAAGAGAGAGAGGGAGGCGGGCGCTCGCCTTTACACCCACCTTGGGAAAAGCCCCCAAGTTAGTTCTCAGGGCTCGCGGACCGGAAGCAAGCATAAACTTCTGCACTCTCCTTGTCCAATCATAAGCGTCACGTGACTTGCCGCCAAGCAAGGGCCAGAACCGAAGGGTGCTGCGCATGCGTATTGAAAACCTCACCAATTCTTGCGGGTCCTCAGCGTTCTCCTGCGGAACCTTTGAACGGGGTGCTCAAGCCAACAGGGGAACAGCAGCGGAAGGGACCTTTCGGAACGACTTGGAACTAAAGGAAGTGGAGGAGACGCGGAATCATGGCCACTATGGTTGCTGCTTGCAGTGGTTTAGGGAGAAAGAAGTTGACACACCTGGTAACGGCTGCTGTCAGCCTTACACATCCCGGAATTCACACGGGTAAGGTCTCCATAACCTATGCTCCACTGTAGCGTTACAGGCATGACCTTAGTCCTAATGGTTGGTGGAGTCGTCACTGTTATCAAAACGACTCTGGTTTCTAGGCGATTAAATTTCTCCAAGATGGATGGGAATCTGTAACTGTCCATGGCTAGTTTTACTAGTCTAGTCCACTCCTTTAAAGTATTTAAACGTATGAGGAAGTTGGAGTGGTTCTTAAAAAATCAGAGATCTCTGGATAATCTTAGCGAGGAAGGGACATTTCCTAGTCGCCCAGCAGCAAATTCAGGTGTTTAAGGTTCCCAAACAGAACGAAATTGTGACAGAGGTCTTCACATCTATATTTTTGCAATTTTATCTTCTTTGTGCTTCTCTATAAGTTATCTCTGGGACGGGTCTGTTACTCATTTTCTTTTTGGTATGGCAGTGCCTTTTTATGGCTTCTCCTGTAAGAATTTGCATTAAGCATTTTCTCTAACCATGGAATGAAGGGAATAAATGTCAGAAAGAGAGCAGATGAGTGGTTGTATGGGCGGAAAAACATGTGCTTTCCCCCCAAAGCCCTGGAATGCACACCCATGTTAAGTCTTACTCTGTCCCAAATATATATTAAAGATACTTAACCAGTCATTCTGAATATAACGAATATAAAACCATTCTTTTATATTATGTCCCTTAATTCATCCTGTCTCCATAAAAACAAAAAATCTTTAGCTATTCACCTAAGAAAAAGAAATGGTTAATTGCTGTTTCTGTTTAATCGCAGTGCTGTGGAGAAGAGGTTGTTCACAATATAAACAGGTATCCAGCAATGAGGACCTGGTAAGAATTTTTTTTTCTGTTAGGAAGGCACTTGCAAATATGACCAAATTATAACTTTTAAATGAGAAATGATATTAGACTCTAACATCTTTTATTTTAGTTACTTGAATAGAGTTCTGCTGTAGGACAAAACAATTAGATAATAATTACTCTGAATTCAGAAATTATGATGAATTGGTAACAGTTAAGTGAGTTTTGAAGTAAGGGAATTCCTGGATTCCCCTACTTTGCAAGAAGCAAAGCTGCTATAATACTATATTTTTCTTCCTAGATCTTAAGAATATGTGATTTGGGAATTTTTAAAATTATTTTTCCATTATTTTATTCTCAAATTTATCACCACTGTTTTATTTTTTTACATAGCCCTATCTGTGTAAGCAAATGATTTAGGAATTTTTAAAGGTAGTTTGGGTGAGTAGAATTTTAGATAACCGAAAAGAGACTGTACAAAGCTTAGCTGTAGGTTGGCTCTCGTCTCCATTTTGAATTCATATTTTTTTTCCTACCTTTGTCTCATTACTTTTGGAGGGCTGCCTTAAGAAATTAGGGATCAAGGCTGGTGTGGTGGCTCATGCCTGTAATCCCAGCACTTTGGGAGGCTGAGGCGGGCAGATAACAAGGTCAGGAGTTTGAGACCAGCCTGGCCAATATGATGAAACCCCATCTCTACTAAAAATACAAAAGAATTAGCCAGATGTGGTGGTGCATGCCTGTAATCCCAGCTACTCGGGAGGCTGAGGTAGGACAACTGCTTGAACCTGGGAGGTGAAGGTTGCAGTGAGCCAAGATCAGGCCATTGCACTCCAGCCTGGGTGTCAGAGTGAGACTCTGGCTAAAAAAAAAAAAAAAAAAAATTAGGGATCAAAATTAAAGTTTTACACCAAGACATTAAATACAGTTTATTCTAACCTGTTGGTATATTTTAATGAGTTTAAAGTATTAGCATGGACTTGAAGGCAAAGGTTCTTACTATATACAAAGGTAATTTGACATAAGACTATACAAAGCGCTTGCACAGAGCTTAGGAGGAATGTAGTCATGTGAGCTGAATGTAAATTGGAAATTTTGGAGGAACTGGAAAAAACAAAAGAACTTGTCTAGTTTCTCTGAGCATGTGTCTTGGTAATCTGTCCACCCACTGTACTTTAAGAAAGTAAAGGGACTTTATTCTTTTTAGTTCATAAATCCCACTTTGTCTCTAATCAAATTTATGGATCGTCTCTACAGAAAAAGGCACACAGTCTCATTCATTTGAAATTTTGCATATAATTACAGGGAGTCATGGGCTTCAAAAGCCATTTCTAGGTTAAGAACCTCCATCCTGGAGACAGCCATACTGACAGTAGGAGGAAGGCACTGTGACAGAAGCATTAGAGGCAATAGTGATAATAGAAAAGCCAAAAAGGTGGATACAAACTTATATAGTAGTCTGGGACGATAAAAAAACCTTTTATTGTAGTAAGTCTTGGGCCATTATCTGTGTATAAAAATAATGATAAAATACTTGATAGAGACATGGGGATGGATAAATTAGGGATTGCACTCATTTAAGAATGGCATGTTATCTAAAATTTTTTTCATTATCTACAATCTGGGCAAAGCATTGAAACAATCACTTTCTTATCAGACATAATTTATTTTTCTGCCATAAACCCTTTTATTCTACAAAGATTGTACTTTATTCCAGAATCTTCCCATGAGTTAATTTATAGGCTAAACTGAAACAAAATAAAGTGCTTGTACAAAATATGTACACCGTAAGAAAGGTTTAACTAATCCTTTGAATGGATTTGAATGTAGAATAGTAACCTTTTAAAATTCAGAATGAACACATCCTATTATCAGACTTTCCGTTTTTTTTTCCCTAGCCCATTCCAATGGAAAACCCTTATAAAGAACCACTTAAGAAGTGTATCTTGTGTGGAAAGCGTGTAGATTATAAGAATGTACAGGTGAGATCTGGTTTTACTTCACCATATTTTAGGATTTTGCTTCTGATAGATCTGCTTAAAGAGAATCAAAGTCAGTTTATAGCAGGCTTTTGTGGAGGTAACTGTTTTAATAACTTCGAATTTCAAATCTGGTTATAATTCTACATATAAGTTTATTTTTGCTTTATTCAAGTAAAAGCACCTTGGCTCTCCCTCATTTACTATTATTTCCACTTTTTTTTTTTTTTTTCACTGCCCCACACATTTTAATAGCTCACTATGGTGGTGATTCTCAATTGGTGAGGGCCAGAACTTTGGAAAAAGCTCATCTGGTGAAGCTGATCTCTTTACCTCACCATCCATATCACTGCTTCACATATTATCTCTTGTCTAACTCTCAGCAAGTTAGAAGTTCAAATCTGGGGGAAGTGAATGGCACTAGAATTCTATATATTGGCTGGGCCCGGTGGCTCACACCTGTAATCCTGGCACTTTGGGAGGCCAAGGCAGGCGGATCACCTGAGGTCAGGAATTTGAGACTAGCCTGGCCAACTTGGTGAAACCCTGTCTCTGTTAAAAATACAAAAATTAGCTGGGCATGGTGGTGCATGCCTGTAATCCCAGCTACTTGGGAGGCTGAGGCAGGAAAATTGCTTGAACCTGGGAGGCGGAGATTGCAGTGAGCTGAAATCATGTCATTGCACTCCAGCCTGTGCGACAAGAGAGAAACTGTTCCAAAAAAAAAAACCCCAAAGAAACCAAAAACCCAATTCCGTATATTGACAGTAGTATAAGGTGATAGCTGCCTTTGAGGGAAAACCAAGAAATTACAAAAACACACATACTAGGAAGATTACACAAAGTGCTAAGAACAATGACCAGCACCTAGAAAGTTCTAAAGAAGTATTTAAATTAATAAAACATAAATTACAGCAAATGCCTGGTATACTTGTACCTCCTGAAAATCTCACTATCCTCTGATAATTTGTCTTAATGATTATTATCAGAGGGTAATGCGATAGCCTGTCCTGATAGATGAAATTTTTTAGTAGCTCGTTTCAGCAGTGTTTAAGAAAGCTATCTGCGGAAGTCAAGAAAACAGATTTAGCATTGAATGAATATGCTGATTAATCTGCTATTTAATTATATATAGACTTTTGACACACTGGATAGAAAATATTACTTCAGAAGATAACAGGATGTATAACAATATTTTTTCTCATATTTTATGAAATGTGTCTGAAATTAAGTAAAGTTTTATATAACTTGAAGGCTGTTTTTTGAAATTTACACATCTAGGAATAAATAACAAATATTTTTTTTTTCCCTCCAAATAAAACTCCAAAACAGCTTTTGTCCCAGTTTGTTTCTCCATTTACTGGATGCATTTATGGAAGGCACATTACAGGTATTTTGTTTTTTATCACGGGAATTTAACTGCAAATAAGAATTCTATCAGTCTACTTCTGTCATTTAAGAAAACTGTCAAATGTTCAAACTGTGCTGTAAATTACTATTAGATCAGATACTAGAGGGACCAGAGCTAGGTATTCTGAAAAAGCCTCTTAGGCCAAAAGGATTATTATTTTGCTGTCTTATGCAGAGTTTAACTATATAGAAAACTTGGGCTTTAAAAACTGTTTTCTGATGTTTTGGAATATCCTATACTCATTCCTAGATTGATACTTAAACTTGGTATGAGCAGACTATGGCCCATAGGCCAAATCCGACCTGTCCCCCTTTTTTCTTGATTGGGTTCATCATAAAAAAAAAAAAAAAAAGCATACAAATGGCACTTTTTTTTTTTGTTTGAAATGTAGTCTCACTCTGTTATCCAAGTTGGAGTGCAGAGGCACAATCTCAGCTCAGTGCAACCTCTGCCTCCTGGGTTCAAGCAATTCTTATGCCCCAGCCTCCTGAATAGCTGGGATTACAGGCGCCTGGCTAATTTTTTATTTTCTGTAGAGACAGCATTTTTCCATATTGGCCAGGCTGATGTTGAACTCCTGACCTCAGGTGATCTGCCTGCCTTGGCCTCCCAAAGCGCTGGGATTACAGGCATGAGCCACTGCACCCAACCCGACTTGTTTTTGTAGTTTTGTTTACATAGTGCCATATGTTGTTTTTGTGCTATAACAGCAGAGTTGAATGATGGTGATAGAGACTGTATGGCCCACAAAACCTGCATTATTATTATTCTGGCCCTTGACAAAAATGATTTACCAATCCTTGACTTTAAAAATTGTTGTGAGGCCAGGCACTGTGGCTTACACCTGTAATCCCATCACTCTGAGAGGTCAAGGTGGTGGATCACCTGAGGTAAGGAGTTTAAGACCAGTCTAGCCAATATGGTGAAACCCCGTCTCTACTAAAAATACAAAAAATTAGCTGGGCATGGTGGCACATGCCCATAATCCCAGTTACTAAGGAGGCTGAGGCAGGAGAATTGCTTAAGCCTGGGCAGTGGAGGTTGCAGGGAGCCAAGATCATGCCACTGTACTCCAGCCTGGGTGACAGAGCAAGACTCCATCTCAAAAAAAAAAAAAAAAAAAACAAAAAAAATAAAAAAAAGTGAACTTTAAATACTGACATTTTTTAAGAATAAGATTATTTTTTATTTTACAGGTCTTTGTGGGAAGAAACAGAAAGAAATCACAAAAGCAATTAAGAGAGCTCAAATATTGGGTAAGAAAGAGCACCTCAACAACTGAATTGAATTAGCTGAAAGTTTGCTCATTATGTTTTGTCAAGAACTTTACTTATCTCTTTACAGGGTTTATGCCAGTTACATACAAGGATCCTGCATATCTCAAGGACCCTAAAGTTTGTAATATCAGATATCGGGAATAAATTCTATCACGTTACCACCAATAAACTTACCTTACAATACATGGTTGTATGATGCTAATACTGACTCAAACCAACCTTTGGATAGAAGTGTTTCAGGAGTGAGGTAAGGAGTGACACTGCCCCTTCATACCAGTCAGTGTCCATTAAGCACATCACTTATTTAAAATGTTAACACTCATCACATTTTACATGTTGAATAAAAGTGGTTCTGTGTGATTGTCATTTATATCTGGTCCCCAAGTAGCTCATACAAAAATATACTGTTCAATTGAATGGAGTTAAAACTGCTCAGAATGATATTCGAACTAGCAAATCTAAGTATGCCTGGTTAAGCAATCTTCCCTTTGTAGAAATGTTACACTGGGACGGATAGTGGTGCTGTCATAGGAGGACAAAATACTCCTAGATAAGTCTATCCTCAAACCAGTAGTGTCTTTTACATAAAGAGATGATTTAGGCCTAACAGACATTGAATGTGATAGACATGTATGTATATATGTATCAGTTCTGAGTTCCCTGGCCTAACCCAAACACACTGGATTACCAGGCTTATACTGAACTCAAAATTATGGATTTGCTAAATTTCATGCAGAGGACTCTAAACTAGAGGAGAGATTACTGTTTGTGTTGTGTTATAGTTGTGTAATAATTAAGGCTGCCAAATTTAGCAAGTACAAATGTAGGACAAATTTAAATTTTAGATCACATTTTGCAAATTTATTGCATGGTATCCAGCATTTTATCTGGCAACTCTAGCCATAATGTGCTTATAAAAAATTATCACTTAAGAATTTTAATGACTTAGATAAATTTTCATATTAATTTCTTTCCACATTGTGAAAATAAGGCTATTCTTGCTTTTCCAATATTTTTCTTTTCTAATAGAGAGGGTTCACTACGTTGCCCACGCTGGTCTCTAACTCCTGGCCTCAATCAATCTTCCTGCCTTGTCTTCCCTCAGTGTTGGGATTACAGGTGTGAACCACTGTGCCTGGTCTTACACTTTTCCAATTCTAAAGAATGTGTCTGTGTAAGCCTTTCCCTCAACAACTTAGTGAAAGGTGAAAAAAGGTTTGGAAATAAAAGCATCTGATGTTTGAAAAAGTACTTTGTAAAATAAATGCACTAAGACTTAGCTGTATATTACTGCAAACAGGTGAACATAGTGAAAACAAATGAAATCTGTATTACTGCAAGTAGCTCAACATAGTAAAAACAATAGAAAAGTTTGGCTTTACACATCAGCCAAATTAAAAAAAAAAACCCTTTTAAGGTTAAAAGGATCAAAATGTAGGAGACCGTGAATATTCATCAAAACCCTTCATCTTTTCAATCTCTTCATCTGTTTCTGGGCTGCTCATTTTCGATGCTTTTTCTTGGTTATTACCATCAGTATCTGTTTTAGATGGCTTGTCTTGTGTATCTAACAGCCGTGATCTCTTGAATTGCCATCTGTCATCTAAGTCTGAGGCTTTATGCTTAATCATTTGTGGTGTACTAGCTGGATTAGCTTCAGGAATGTCTGTGTGTTCTACCATTAAGGTCAGATTGTCTACTACATTGAGATGGTGGTGGTTGTTACAGTTACTTTTAGAAACATATCTATTTTTTAAAGACATAACACATGAATGAAGAAATTCAGAATCTGGAAAAAACGTCCGTAATGCTTGACAAAGAAAAATGTTCTCCTGAGGGTCTTTTTGGATGTTCTTCTCTCCTAAACAAAATAGAATAATAGTTCAACATATAACATTTTTTCTACAAAGCTTTTATAATTAACTATTTATAAGTAAAATTAAGTCAAAAAGATTTATTAACAGTTGTATCAAATTCTCTAAAGTGAGAATAACACATATAATTTTAAATTCTAATTTATACACCACAGTATTCTAAGATAAAATTGAAGTGTTATTTCATGTCAGCAATATAGCTATTACAGTATTATGTTCTTTAAAAGCAAATAAAGGGCAGAGTGCAGTGGCTCATGCCTATAATCCTGGCACTTTGGGAGGCTGAGGCGGGTGGATCACTTTAAGTTAGGAGTATAATACCAGCCTGGCTAACATGGTGAAACCCTGTCTTTATTAAAAATACAAAAAATGGGTGGGCATGGTGGTGGGTACCTGTAATCCCAGCTTTCTGGGAGGCTGAGGCAGGAAAATTGCTTGAACCCAGGAGGCAGAGGTTGCAGTGAGCTGGGATCATACCACTGCACTCCAACCTGTGTGACAGAGCGAGACTCCATCTCAAAAACAAGATTAGTAATAAATAAAAAGCACAGAAAGGAGAGATGTGTTAATTTTTTTTTTTTTTTTTTTTTTTTTTTGTTTGAGAATAAGTTTGGTTTTGCTGCCCAGGCTAGAGTGCAGTGGCACAATCTTGGCTCACTGCAAACTCCGCCTCCCAGGTTCAAGGGATTCTCCCGCCTCAGCTTCCTGGGTAACTGGAATTATAGACTCGGGCCACCATGCCTGGCTAATTTTTGTATTTTTAGTAGAGGTGGGGTTTCACCAGGTTGGCCAGGCTAGTCTTTAACTCCTGACCTTAAATGATCCACCAACCTTGGCCTCTCAAAGTGCTGGGATTACAGCCGTGAGCCACCGCGCTGGGCTGAGATGTATTCATTTTTTACTTACGTGCTGCCTGAATCTGTGCTCGTCTCCTTTTTTCAATTTCTTGTCTTAATCTGTTTACATCCTTTACTAGTTTATCTACTGCTTGTTCACTGTCTTCCACTTTTTTGCATATACTCTGCAAAATAAAATAATTTAAGGGCATAAATAAGATTTCAAGCTCTGAACCAATACCATCTAGATTCACAAATAATATAAAATCATTGGTGGTATATAATGCCAAAAACTATTTGCTTTTATATAAATTTTATTTATTTTCTGGAGGACCTCAGTAACAAGCACTTGTAGGTTATAAACAAGGCTTATAGGTTATAAAATGCTTTTTCAGATGTAGTAACTTCTCATTTATACAGTTTTTTTTTATCATGCCAGTTATTTCGTTGAAAATACACAGAAATGAACTGAAATATTAACTCATGGGCCAGGCATGATGTCTCACACCTGTAATCTTAGCACTTTGGGAGGCTGAGGTAGGCAGATTGCCTTAGCTCAGGAGTTCAAGACCAGCCTGGGCAACATGGTAAAACCCCATCTCTACTAAAAATATAAAAAATTATTCAGGTGTGGTGATGCATGATTGTAGTCCCAGACACTTGGGAGGCTGAGACATGTGAATTGCCTGAGCCCAGCAGGCGGGGGTTGCAGTGAGCCGAAATTGCGCCACTGCACTCTAGCCTGGGCGATACAGTGAGACCTCCTCAAAAATAAAGGAAAAAATTTAACTCACTTTGAAACAAAAAATACAGATGCATACATTTAACACTAAGAAACAGTAAGTAAAAACAAAGTGACTGTATCTTACTATTATGAAAGGATACTATTGAAGATTTTTTTCCTGTAAGAGAAACTACTTTTGAAAAGCAGACCAATTCTGCCTGTCTTTAGTTTTAAAAGTATGAATACTGGCCCAAGTGTGGTAGCTCATTGCCTGTAATCCTAGCACTTTGGGAAGTCGAGATGGGTGGATCACCTGAGCTCAGGAGTTTGAGACCAGCCTGGGCAACGTGGCGAAACCCCGTCGCTGTTGAAATACAAAAAAATTAGCCAGGTGTGGAGGTGTGTGCCTGTAGTCCCAGCTACTCAGGAGGCTGAGGCAGCAGAATTACTTGAACCTGGGAGGCGAAGGTTGCAGTGAGCTGAGATCACGCCATTGCACTCCGGCCTGGGAGATAGAACAAGACTCTGTCTCAAAAAATTTTAAAAAGTATGCATACCAATAATCTTTGACCCCATAATTCCATTTGGGAATGTATTTTAATAACAACAAAAATCTACATAAGATGATGTTTCTTAGTATAACATGGAACAACTGGGGAAGGGGAGAATATTAAAAAAAAACAACAACAAAACTTATTTCCAATTGTAGGGTAATAGTTGTTTTGCCTGTTTTAGTGGATACTTTTTAGGATGTCTGCCAAGCCTACTTTTTATGAACATTTTTGCCCTGACATAACAGTTTGCCGGTAACCTCTGTACCCACCTTTCACCCTAGCTGACCCAAGTAGAAACAATTAGATTCTTGCCTGGCAATTTGAAGGTATTACATAGCCAACTGGAAAATCCTATGTTCTAAAAGAGATCTAAATGAAGGAACTGTGGGTTGGCTGTTCTCTGCCCTGCAAGTGGATGAAGAAACAAAAAGGTCTGGAAGGATAGCAATGTGCAGAAACAGAAAGTTCTATTGGCATTCTAGCTCCTGGTTCCAATTCCTTACTAGAGTTCAACTGCTTTCTTTCTATAGTTCCTATGATATACCTCTACATTCCCTATTTTAGCCCAAGTTGGTTTTTTTTTTTTTTTTTTTTTTTTTTTAGACGGACTCTCGCTCTGTTGCCAGGCTGAAGTGCAGTGGCACAATTTTGGCTCACTATAACCTCCACCTCCCGGGTTCAAGCAATTCTCCTGCCTCAGCCTCCCAAGTAGATGGGACCACAGGCACATGCCACCACATCCAGCTAATTTTTGTATTTTTAGTAGAGATGGGTTTCACTATGTTGGCCAGGATGGTCTAGATCTCTTAGCCTCATGATCCACCCACCTCGGCCTCCCAAAGTGCTGGGATTACAGGGGTAAGCCACCACGCCTTGCCCCAAATTGGTATTTTTCCGTAACACTGCTCTATTAAATATACTGCCATTAAAAATAAAGAGGACGGGCATGGTGGCTTACACCTGTAATCCCAGCACTTTGGAGGCAGAGGTGGGCAGATCACCTGAGGTCAGGAGTTTGAGACCGGCCTGGCCAACACATTGAAGATTTTTTTTCTGTCTCTACTAAAATACAAAACAGCCTGGCATAGTGGTGGGTGCCTGTAATCCCAGCTGCTCAGGAGGCTGAGGCAGGAGAATTGCTTGAACCCAGGAGGTGGAGGTTGCAGTGAGCTGAGATCATGCCACTGCACTCCAGTCTGGGCAACAAAGTGAGACTCCGTCTCAAAAAAAACAAAACAAAAAAAAAAAAACAATATATAGAAACAGGAACAATTTTTGATGTATCAAGTTTTTAAAAAATCATGACACAAAGTTAGGTCACCATGACTGTCAACTATATCAAAGTATACATATATTAAGGAAAAACTGGAGCACATGGCAGAATGAAAATAGTTATGTTAAAATGGTGAGATTCCAGGCTAGGCATGGTGGCTCATGCCTATAATCCCACTACTTTGGGAGGCCAAGGAGGGTGGATTGTTTGAGCTCAGGGGTTGGAGACCAGCGTGGGAACATGGTGAAACCCTGTCTCCACAAAGTACAAAAAATCAGCTGGGCGTGGTGGTGTACATCTGTGGTCTCAGCTATTCTGGAGGCTGAGAGAAGAGGATCACTTGAGCTCACGAAGTGGAGGCTGCAATGAGCTGAGATTGTGCCACTGCACTACAGTGGGTAATAGAGCAAGACACTGTCTCAAAAAAATAAAGAAGATGGTGAGATTCTGGATGTTTCTACCATCTAAAATTCCTGTAGCATTCATATGAACGAATAGTATAATATGAATCAAAATGTTTCAAATGCTTTTCTGTTAGTGTGCTCTACTGATGAGTATGGTAGCCATGGAAATATACTCCTCAGATCTCCAATTGGGGGAAGCATAGCTGACTTAGCCCCAGCTTTGGATGTACCACTATGTTCGCTCTTAAGCCACCCTGGGCTGTTCCTAGCCAATGACTGAGCACAGTGCAGGTATTAGTGCATGTCCGTGCCTACAGAACAATTTTGGGGCAACTTTGCTCAAGGATTCCCCATCAGCCTAGTGGAAATTTCTTAAAATGGCACTGCTGTCTGAGACTCTTTCTAACCACGTGTCCTCTTATCCCCCTCTCCTTTCTCAGGGGTCAGACTTGCAGTGTTTTCTAAAGGCTCTTCCTGCCTCTTTTTGCTTCCTCTTTATCCTTCTCAGGCCCAATAAATCTCCTGCACTTATAATCCCCATCTTGACATCTAGTTCTCAAAGGACCTGAACTGACTCATGAAATAGAACTTAACACTGTTGTATTGTTCCCAAGTATACTTCCCTCTATTCTGTAAGAAGGATTACATATCCCTGCCTATTACCATGTGATGTGTTCAGGCCAATGCAATGCTGAGTGGAAGTGACATGGTTGTTTTAAGCAAAGTTTTAAGAGCTGTTTTGAATTTCCACTAGCTTTCTTACTCTTTGCCTTATGCCATGAGAACATATCCCAAATAAGGGCTACTCCTTTTCCCTGGTTCTTGGATGAAGATGACATTCAGAAAAGTAGAGCTACAGCCAAGATATAACGTTAGCAAGACCAAACCATGGTTGTTGTAAGCCAGAGATTGCAATCTTTGTTACTACAGCTAAAGAAATACATCTCAGTCAATGAAGCTAAAGAAATAACATCTCGTTCAACAAGGGACAGCATCTATGATGGGGTCACAATATTATAATGGAGCACATATAGAAAGCTGATATATAGCACTTGATATTGGCATTACAGATCAAATAGGGTAAATGATTGATATTCAGTAATGACTTGGGGACATGTGAAACTATAAGTAAAAATACATATACTATATCGGTTTATGTAAGTATATGATATTTGCACAATGATAAAACTGCCTAATAATACATTTCTCAGAAGGTATACCCCTCATTAAGTAACTCATAACTGTATTAATCTAATCAAGATGTCAGGTTATCCCTAAAAATTGTAAATCATTAATTTGATATGAACTCTATCTAGAAGTGGTTGAAGTGTTTGATATGTTAACTTACCTTTAATTCCTCTTGTAATGAAGCATACATTTCATTTATCTTATGTACCTCCTTCAAGGATCCATCTTCTTCAAAAAATTTAGAGCTGTAAAAAATTACCACTTCCTCAGGAAAATACACAAAACATTTTAATGATAAGGTGAAAAACTTATTCGTAGTCAAGGAGCAAATGGAAGATTCTTTTTAGTGGTTTTGTAGGAACCATAATTTTGTCAATCTCTATGTATACAGAAAAACCAACCACAAAACCTACTTCAACTTCACATTAGCAAACTTTTTAGCCTCCTAAGTACTATTGCCAGGTATCCCAAAAAGGTGAGGATGGAGGAAGATTGCATAAAAATAGATAAAAATTGAAGGAAGAGGCTGGGTGTGGTGGCTCACGTCTGTAATCCTAGCACTTTGGGAGGCCAAGTTGGGTGGATCACCTGAGGTCAGGAGTTCAAGACCAGCCTGGCCAACATGGTGAAACCCCATCTTAGAAAAAAAAAAAAAAAAAAATGAAGAAAGAAAAAAAGGTCTCTTTACTGGCAATGGGAACCAGAGTCAATTTTTAAAAATATTTTACTGAATTTAAGTTACCATTAATTGAATGAGGCATCATTATTTTATGATCCATGAAGGAAAAAAGTAATTCTAAGAAGGCATGATTTGTAAGACATCCCAATTTCAGAGATAAATATGAAAAATGTGCATCTGAGAATCAATGAAATATGGTATTCAGCTTTTATACTGCTAGCACTGTGGGGACACAAAAGTAAGTAAAATCTAAGTCCTTATTCTTTTTTTTTCCCTTTTTTTTTTTTTTTTTGACAACAATCAAGACTTTCCATCCAGTAACAAGGTCCTTATTCTCATAAAGTTTACACTCTAGTAGGTATCCTGTAGGACCAATGTTGCTGTTTTTGACATTACTTCCTTAATGGCCACAAAAAAAGTTGTATCTAAGCAGCGTATAGTGTGACCGAGTCTTGGCTAAAGTCTGATTTTTACAAATACCTGATTTCATACCTTTAATCTGAACCACTGCCTTAGAAAATTATAATTTTTAGGCTATATACTTATTCTAATCTAAAATAGATATGTTAAACTTTACAGGACATGCAACAAGTTCCTCTCACTGCTTTTTTTTTCTCTTAATTTTTTTGTAGAGATGGGGTTTTGCTCTGTTGCCCAGGCTGGTCTCCAACTCCTAAACTCAAGTGATCCTCCTGCCTCAGCCACTGGAATGGCAGATGTGAGCCACCAGGCCTGGACTAACCACAACCTTTTTTGTATCTTGTAAGTAGACAAGTACTAAGAGGAATAGGGGAGGGTAAAAACACTCTAGTTTACTTGAGTAATGGATTAGTTTTCCCTTTCATTTTTATTCTGCTGTTGTTTGAGAAATAAGAAAATTAATTTCAAAGATGAATATACGTTTTGTGAGAAAGCAGTTGAATCTTACCTGTGTGTTTGTACTGCTCGGCTAAAACCAGTGGACATACAGGAACCTGCTACAGTTTTATAACCTAGTTGTTCAGACATGCCCAGATTGGCAACCACTAAAGGTACCCTGTGAAAAAGTCTGACAAAATAAAACTTTAGAGTATAAATTTAGAATGCAGAGAAAGATTAATGTCTAACTGCTAGAATAGACTACTTGTCCCTTGCAAAATTAAAAAAAACACACTCCCCAACCCATTCTTTACTATTTATCCAAAATATAATTTACTGACTTGAGACAACTGGTTTTTGTTTGTTTTTTGAGACAGGGTCTCACTCTCTTGCCCAGGCTGCAGTGCAGTGGTGTGATCACAGCTCAATGCAGCTTCAACTTCCTGGACTCAAGCATTCCTCTTGCCTCAGCCTCCTAGGAAGCTGGGACTACAGGTGCCCATCACCACACTCGGCTAATTTTTAAGTTTTTTGAAGCAATGAGGTCTCTTTATGTTGCCCAGTGATCCTCTTACCTTGGCCTCCCAAAGTGCTGGGATTACAGGCGTGAGTCACCACACTGGGCCCAGATGGCATGTAAAGCTGTGAAATGTGCTTAGTATAATGGTGTGGAAAAACAGTTTAACGGCTCCTTTGATTAGTACACGTATAAATAAGGCAGTATTAATGTTGAGATTTACCCTATCTTACATGAACAATAAAATTATCCTTAGTTGGTACTCTTTTAACTTAATTCTCACATTCCATGAAAATGTAGTTTCCTATATACAGCCTGTGGGGGGTCCCTGGTTAGACTCATTTTAGTGTACCATTAAGAACTACTTTGTTTCTTTGCTCAGTTATAGAAAAGCTGCTCAAGTATCTAGGCTTAAATTCTAAATTATATCCTTTATCAATATAAAACAATTTTTTTTCCACGTTAAATAGTAAATAAGAGCAAATCCCCTTCAGTGCCAGAATACAAGTCATCATTCCACATTGGGCTCCTAATTTCCTTATCTGACCTTTATTTTCCTACCTATAATTAACAGATGGTAAGATCTACTTCTGAGGGTTATCGTGACAATCTGATGTGACAATATATGAAAACACTTTGTAAGCGGCAAAAAGTACGAAATAATAGGTATATTTTTCTAATAGTTTAACAGCCAGTGACTGGCCAATATTTACCCTTTTTGAGGTTTATATAAGGCATGTTCCAGTCGATGAGTAGAGCAGCTTTCTGTTATTATACTTGGTGTTAACAGCAGAAAAACAAGGTCTTGGTTTGAAAAATGCTCCTGCAAGTTTTTGTGAAGCAGCCTCTCTCTAAAAGTCATGATCTGATCTGAATGACGACGGAATTTGTACCAACCCACCACATTCTGAAATACAGGAAAAAAAGGATATACATCTTAATAGTTACAATTATATGTCTTACTATTATAATTAAACAACCTTAAAATGGCTAATTATTTAGATTTGGGGCATATGTAAACAAAGAATACACTTTACCATATGCTTTACTTTTGTAAAATATACAAACTGACTTACTTTCCATGCATTTAAAAAGCTATAATTTTGATCAATATAGATTAAAAGGAAGAATTAAATTCTTGACTTCCTTTAGTTTCTTTTACAGCATTTGCTATCTTGCAATCTTAATCTTTAGTCAAAATTTAAATGAAAGAAATATCAATGTCATTGACTCACTTAAAAGGCAATCACTCCCTGAAAACAAATTGATTGCCTGTATGGATATCTGGTTTGTTAAATAAGTTAAGCTGAACCCTACAGCTTTTACCTAAAATTTATATGGGAATGATATCACCTACCCGACAAAGTAGGTTTCAAGGTTAAGATCACATGAAAGAGTTTTGTAAACTACAACATACTAAGCGAATGTGTTAATATTACTAAACCTTTAAGTCAGAAAATAATTCTCCTCTACTTAGGACAAAGAGAAAAGCAACCTCTTTGCTTAGAGATCTGTGAGTTTCAGCAACTAAATTTTATATTTGCACATTTAAATTGAGGAAATTAAAGTTGGTTTTTAAAAACAAGGCATTTTTACAGGTATATTTTTAAATACTCAAATAATAATTGGGAAAAAGAAAACCAGGCATTTTCAGCTAAACATGTTTTTTGAAAGAAACATCTTTCAATGAATCTATTTTTCTTTTCTTTTCTTTTTTTTTTGAGACAGAATTTCGCTCTTCTTGCCCAGGCTGGAGTGCAATGGCATGATCTTAGCTCACTGCAACCTCCACCTCCCAGGTTCAAGCGATTCTCCTGCCTCAGCCTCCCAAGTAGCTGAGATTACAGGCATGCATCACCACACCTGGCTAATTTTGTATTTTTAGTAGAGATGGGGTTTCTCTCCACGTTGATCAGGCAGGTCTTGAACTTCCAACCTCAGGTGATCTGCCTGTCTCAGCCTCCCAAAGTGCTGGGATTACAGGCTTGAGCCACTGTGCCTGGCCTCTATTTTTATTTTCAAATCAGAGAGTTTTCAGAGAAAAAGTAGTGCCTTGAAAAAATTTTGTGTTTGGGGAAAAAATCCATTTTGATTATTCAACAACTTTTAACCAAACATGAAGTATGTTGCAGAGGATTCAAATTCAGGGCTATATAGGAAACATCCCTGCAGTATCTATCAAAAATAATAACTGAGGCTGGGCATGGTGGCTCATACCTGTAATCCCAGCACTTTGGGAGGCCGAAGCAGGCAGATTACCTGAGGTCAGAAGTTCGAGATCAGCCTGGACAACATGGTGAAACCCCATCTCTACTAAAAACACAAAAATGAGCCAGGTGTGGTGGTGGGCAACTGTAATCCTAGCTACTCGGGAGGCTGAGGCAGGAGAATTGCTTGAACCTGGAGGCAGAGGTGAGATCACGCCACTGCACTCCAGCCTGGGTGACAAGTGTGTGACTCCGTCTCAAAAAAACAAAAAAATCAAAAACTGCAGCTAAGTAAAATAACAAACTGTTTAGGCCATAGAATAAATGATAGCGGCAAGGGGTATGGTGGAAATATAAGAGAAAGAGATCAATGTTAATTATAATAGTCAAGATAATAAAATTAATATTTTTAATTACTAGTTTTATTTTCAGAGCAACTCCTTTGAATTTCTGGGAAGAACAAACCTTTTCTTACCTACTTTACAGGATACCATGATGTCAAACACCACTTAAAAATTTTAACAAAGTGCTGTGTGTTTTTAAGAACCAAAAATAATGCAGATAACACCAAAAAAGGAAGATGAGAGAATACCTTTTTGACATTTGATAATATTTTCTTCAGTGCTTGCTCACTTACTTCGCCTGAAGAATTATAAAAGCTGTAAAAGCCAAAATTAAAGGTATTTCAGAATACACTAAAAATATAAAGAATGTTATTAGTATTTTAAATTTTAGTTATTCCTAACCCAAACTACCCAAAGTTCATATATCTGTTTTGCTGTCAGATGAAGTCCTAAAATAAATAGAGAAAGTACTCAAATTGACTTGAAGTGATAGAAACATAGTCCATAAAGCAACGAAAAGTAAAAAGGAATAACTTAAGAGACAAATTTGGAGAATCACTTTTTTTGAACCTAAAACAATAAACTATCCATGGAAATACAGGTATTAAAATGTAAGTTCACATAGCCAGTTCACAATTCAATCATTTTACTCATTTATATTTTTTACAACATTGATATATACAAAAGAATGTATAACCAGTAATAAAGCACAATAACAAAAGGGCAATTTATTCACTGCTAGTTACAAAAGCTATGTATTTTGGGAGGTGGCTGGACTTTTTGGGGTGGGGGAAGGAAATAGGTTTTGCTTTAGAATAGTAGTCTTTGCTCAGGAGTTGGAATATCCAAGATGTAGGAAGAATCAAAAGATAATTCTAAAAGATTCTATTTCCAGGCCAGGCGTGGAGGCTCATGCCTATAATCCCAGCATTTTGGGAGGCCAAGGCAGGTGGATCACAAGGTCAGGAGTTTGAGACCATCTTGACCAACATGGTGAAACCCCATCTCTAAAAATAAAATAAATAAATAAATAAAAAAGATTCTACTTCCAGCTTTCTTTCCTTTCCAATAACAGAGACTACAAATAATATTTTCTTCTTTTTACCATTCATTAAGATCAACAATATTTTCTATGATGGTGAAATATGTTATGCAAAATCCTTTATAAATAATTTTTGGCAGGGCATGGTGGCTCACCACTTTGGGAGGCTGAGGCAGGTGGATGATGTGAGCCCAGAAGTTCGAGACTATCCTGGGCAACGTAGCAAAACCTCATCTACAAAAAAATACAAAAATTAGCTGGGGGGTGGTGGTATGTGCCTGTAATCCCAGTTACTAGGGAGAGGGAGGTGGGAGGATCACTTGAGCCTGAGAGGCAGAGTTTGTAAAAGTAACATGAGATGACACTACTGTACTCCAGCCTGGGCAACAGAGCAGACTGTGTTGTCTATTTATGTTTACAATATTTTGTCTACTTACAGTTCCAATGTGAAAATATAAGAAATTCTCTAAATACAAGAATTTATTCCTATATTTTCCTAGAATAGTCCACTTCTGAGCTCCTCAAATCGGAGAATAAAGCAGTATATTAGGGTAAGATTAACAATAGGATATAGCTACATACCAGGTTAAAAAAAAAAGAAACAATAGGATAACAGTGTACATCATCTGTGGAAGCACTAGGTTTATGTGAAGTTTCTGGGGAGAAGATGAAGGGGGTAGTATTTTATGTAGAAACTGATATGCAGAATTCATGTCAATTGCCTAATTATTTTTGAGACAGGGTCTCACGCTCTTTCATCTGGGCTAGAGTGCAGTGGTGTGATCTAGGCTCACTGAAGCCTTGACCTCTGCCCTCAAGCGGTCCTTTCACGTCACTTTCCCTACTAACTGGGACTACAAGCATGTCACCATGCCCAGCTAGCTTTTTGTATTTTTTGTAGAGGGAGTTTTGCCATGTTACCCAGGCTGGTCTCCAACTCCCTGAGCTCAAGCGGTCCACCCACCCACACCTTGGCCTCCCAAAGTGCTGGAATTATAGGCATGAGCCACCATGACCCGCCTGCAGAAGTTTTAAAAAGCTGACTTTAAGTTTCAGAAGTTGGGCACTGTGACTCACACCTGTAATCCCAGCACTTTGGGAGGCTGAGGTGGGTGGATCACTTGAGGTCAGGGGTTTGAAACCAGTCTGGACAGCATGGTGAAACCCTATCTCTAAATACAAAAAAAAAAAAAAATTATCCAGGCGTGGTAGTGCATGCCTGTAGTCCTGACTAACTCATGAGGCTGAGGTGGGAGAATGGCTGGAATGTTGGATTTGGGAGGTTGCAGTGAACTGAGATCACACCACTGCACTCCAGCCTGGCCGATAGAGCGAGGCCTTGTCTGAAAAAAAAAAAAAAAAAAAAGAAAAAAAATATATGTACACTGAGTTTCAGTAGGCCGGTACTTCCTCCAGAATTCTGAGGTAACCAAATCAGTGTATTTCAGTTGAAAAGTTTGATTCACAATGTCTTTAGCACAGGGTTAAACTTTTTGTGAAGGACTGTATAGAAAATATTTCAGGCTTTGACAGCCACATCCAGTCTCTATTGCATATTTTTCCTCTTTGTTTTACAACACTTAAAAATATAGTGAACAGTCTTAGATCCAGGGCCATATAAAAACACATCATGAGGCTCTATTTTAGCAACCCCTGTATTAGAGAGCAGGAAGAGGAAGAAACTGCATAGAATGATGATGGATTCGAGCTCGAGAAATCCTTATTTTTCTAGTTTGTGCTCTACCATTAACTAGATCTGTGGCCTTGGTTAAATCATGAACTTTTCAGGCCTATTCTTGTGTTGTTTAATGAAGTATGTAGTTATTTTCTGAATGAGAGGTATTTCACATGTCTCTCCTAATGCTGTCCCCGCCCCGTGTGCGCCCCCACCCCGCCCAACTATGTAAGAAGAGCTAAAAGGCTCAGGCACTGGTTTCTCATCACTTAGATGGTTTCTTCAGGTCTTAGCCTCTACTAAGTTGGTCTAATCATTAATGTGGTTGAAAAAGATACTTAATCACTTTTCACTCTTCCTTTAAATCCTTTGCTGGTCCACAAGATCCTTCAATAAAGTCCTTTTCATGAGTATCCACTAAGAATTCCTCAGTCATCTAACAAATATTTTTGTATATCCAATACACATATGGCAGTATGTACAGTAGGAGCTGTACCTTTTCCTGGCATAGCAATTTAAGGCCACACTAAGCTCCTTTATTCTGCTATTGCCTACGGTTATTTCTCACTTTAACCATATGCTCCACTGTAATTCTTATACAACTTCAAAGATGTATACAGTAGACAGTCTGTAAGATAGTTATACTGATTTTTCTTTTCTTTTTTTTGGAGACAGGGTCTTGCTCTGTCATCCAGACTGGAGTGCAGTGCCATGACCTCACTTCACTGTAGCTCTGTCTCCTGGGCTCAAGTGATCTTCCTGTCTCAACTTTCCTAGTAGCTGGGACTACAGATGCATGCCACCATTCCTGGCTAATTTTTGTAATTTTAGTGGAGACAGTATTTCATCATGTTGCCCAGGCTGTTTGTGCTGATTTTTCTTGTGTGATCTATATAAATCATAAAACCATTTCATTAAAACTATACCATGCTATGGTTACATGATTACATGTGTTTGCTTTGTGAAATTCATTCGTGTACTTTTCTATGTGTATGTTATACTCAATAAAAAGCTAAAAAATATACAATGCATTATAGCTAACAGTACTATGACTATCTGTAGGACTGAGTGCAAGTTTTCACCCTAGAAAAGCAATAGGAAATGGGTTAAAGAACATAACCAGCTGAATGCAATGGCTTACACCTGTAATCCCAGCATTTTGGGACGCCAAGGAAGGAGGATGGCTTGAGCTCAGGAGTTTGAGATCAGCCTAGGCAACATGGCCAAAAATACAAAAATCAGCTGGGTGTGGTGGCTGATGCCTGTGGTCCCAGCTACTTAAGAGGCTGAGGTGGGGAGGGTCACCTGAGCCCAGAAGGTCAAGGCTGCAGTGAGCTGTGTTTACGACACTGTACTCCAGCCTGGGTGACAGAGAACCTGTCCCAAAAAGAAAAACAAAGAACATAACCAGCCAACAGACAAAAGATAACACTAAAAAAGACAATAAGTGAGGAACAAGTTGCTAAAATATGCTGGAATAAAAGGGTAGAAAAAAGGGCTGCTATTGATAATGTACAAGAACACCTCACTTACTGAATTTATAATATGCAATGAGGTGACTGGGTGTGCGAAGGAAAAGCAATCCTCAAGGTAAACTGGTACCTGGGAAAGGTAATGAAGATCAGCTTCAAGTAATATAAATACAGAGAAGAACTACTAGGATTGACAATGCACAAGTGATTTTTCAGCTATTTTAAAAAACCTTTCCATTCTAATCAGTACCACCATGCATAGCTGATAATTAAGACAATCTGTTAGTTTTAAAAACTATTTCACCTGCAGAAGTAATTTACACAATGGATCATTTACTTACTCTTACTAGCACTACTACTTACCTAAAAAGCTGATAGCATGGAATATATTTCTGAATGTCTGGGGGAAAAAAAAAGGATTTTTAGTTATTACATTAATTCAATTAACAATCATTTGAATAATACGTATTGAGCCTTTACCTCATGCTAGGAAGTACTTTACCACTGATTATCTGATTTTTAACCTCAGAAAAAATCTGAAACATATACTATCATTATTCTCCTTTCAAAGATGATATAACAGGCCAACAGAGATAAGTGGCTTGCCCAATCCAGTGGTAGGGCCGGAGTTCAAAACCCAGAGCCTTATCTGGAACCACAATGCTATAATTCCTCTAAATAATGGTCTAATAACTCCAACACAAAAGATAAATTCAAAGTTGCCACATTTTTGCTGAGATCTAAAAAGGCTGTGTTCTAAATTTACCCAATTAATAAAATTACCTGCTAAAGGAATTGAAAATGATGAAAATCTCCTTAACCGAAGCAATGGAAGAATATGTTGATCTTGGATTTTACCTGTTTAAACATCTGTGAGAATCCAACATTCAAAATAATTTGAGCAAATACCTTAGAGCTTAGCACTGTACCTAATACCACAATGTAGTTCCACAGTAAACATTTGCTTAATTAAATCAAATACCCAGACACATGTTAGATACTTTGGGTAGCATACTAATGCTCTAAGGGCTTGCTTTTACTTTTTAATTTTTTAAAAATAATCTTATATTGCTATAAAGGACTTGATTTTTTTTTTTTCAAGTTTAAATACTTCTGCTTTTATTAAAGTATAAAATATTGAATTCTACATTCTCAAACACTATTATTTTAAGAATCAGTCTGTTCTCTTCATACTGCCTGTATGCCCAATACTTCTGGTCTCGAATTCTCTACCACACTAGTACAGAAGACATTAATGAAACTTCTTGGGCCTTCCTTGAGGTCTTTCCATTTTTCTTTCCATTTCTCTTTTCTGTTGATGTGCCTTAAACCTCTCAGCCATTGATACAAGCTCCTTTGGAATAATCTGATTTGCTCTTTCCAGAATATTAATCAATTCAAGGGCAACAAAGGGCTTGCTTTTAAAACTCAAGTGTCTGAACAACAACAAAAAAAACTACAGTAAAATTATAAACTACAGGGTTTCAATGCTTCTGGGTTGGCGCTGCGGTGGCATTTCTGACTGTGGAAGCCTCAGTTTCCTAGTCGTCCGATGAGCCTGAACAGCAGCAGGAAAGTACCACTGTAAGCCATGAGATGTCTGCTGTGAATTGGAAACTCTTTGTATTTGGTGGCCTTGCCTCTATCATTGCTGAGTTTGGAACTTCACTATGGATCTTACCAAAACACGGCTATAGGTTCAAGGCCAAAGCAATGATGTTCGTTTCAAAAAGAAACAAAACATAGAGGGATGTTTCACCCTTTGTTTCCAGTGAAACATCTGAAAGAGGAAGGTGTATTGGCTCTGTATTCAGGAATTGCTCCTGCTTTGCTAAGACAAGCATAATATGGCACCATTAAAATTGAGGTTTACCAAAACTTAAAGCAATTATTTGTAGAACGTTTAGAAGATGAAACTCTTTTAATTAACATGATCTGTGGGGTAGTGTCAGGAGTGGTATCTTCCACAATAGCCAATCTCACCTATGTTCTAAAGATTCTAATGCAGGCTCAAGGAAGCTTGTTCCAAGGGGGCATGATTGGCAGCTTCATCGATATATACCAATAGGAAGGCACTGGGGTCTGCGGAGGGGTGTGGTTCCAACTTGTTCAGCATGCTGCCGTCATTGTGGGAGTAGAGCTACCAGTCTATGATATTACTAAGAAGCACTTAATATTGTCAGGAATGATGGGAGACACAATTTTAACTCACTTTGTTTCCGGCTTTACATGTGGTTTGGTTGGGGCTCTTGCCTCTAATCTGGTTGATGTGGTATGCGCTTGCATGATTAACCAGAGGGAAATCATGGGACATGTGGATCTCTACAAGGGGACTTTGGATGTTATTTTAAAGATGTAGAAACATGACGGATTTTTTGCACTCTATAAAGAATTTTGGCCAAACTGGCTTTGGCTTGGACCCTGGAACATCATTTTTTAAATTACATATAAGCAGCTCAAGAGGCTTCAAATCGAAGGACTGAATTCTACGTGAGCCCAGCCCTGCCAGCCTTTCTATTCCTTTTCCCCTTTCCCCTGTTTGAATACATTTGACAAAGTTGTAAGTGTTTACCAAACCACTGGTCTCCTAAGGGCCTCCTGATGGAAGAAGAGTAGGATGGGTCAAAGTTATTTATATGTTTGTGTTACCATGTTAACTTTTCCCTGAGAGAAAGTGTTAACATTGAGACTCTAGCCCCAGATTGGTGTCTTCTATGACAATGGATACTGATGGATAACACTGAAAACGGCCTGCTTTCCAAATGTGGGTTAAATGTAATTGGTTAGCCCCAGACTTGGGCTAGAGCAGAAGGCATAGGCTAGGGTGGTTACTGCTATATATGTTACAGGCCTTGGTTCTCATTAAAGTATTTATTGGCAGAAAAAAATTATAAACTGTATTAACATATATATAAAACATATGACAAAAGCTCAATTTCCTTAAGTAATATGATTACGAATCACTAAAAGCAAAATAGTCTAGTACAAATGCAGTCAAAGCATGGAACAGGCCTATCCTTTTCAAAGAAAAAGACCAAGAAAAAAAGTAAAAATATGAAAAAAAAACCCCCTCTTTTGTACTTAAGAAATGCAAATTAAAATGCTATTTTTTCACTTATCAACTTCGGCAAAGATTAAAAGATTTGATAACACCTAGTGTTGGCAAGACAAGGGGGCTGGGCCCAGTGGCTCACACCGGTAATCCCAGCATTTTGGGAGGCTGAAGCGGGCAGATCACCTGAGGTCAGGAGTTCAAGATCAGCTTGGTCAACATCGTGAAACCCCATCTCTACTAAAAATACAAACATTAGCTGGGTGTGGTGACAGGCACCTGTAATCCCAGCTATTTGGGAGGCTGAGGCAGGGTGAATCACTTGAACCTGAGAGGCAGAGGTTGCAGTTAGCCAAGATCGTACCACTGCACTCCAGCCTTGGCGACAGAGCGAGAGTCTGCCTCAGAAAAATATGGGGACCTAGGCACTTTTATATACTGTGGAGAAGCTTAAAACGGCATAAGTTTTCTAAAAGGCAATCAGCTAGTCTACCTCCAGGAATCACTCAGACAAGGGCACAAAGATATGTACAATACTAAAAAAATATGTTCATGGTAATAGTTTATGTTAACAAAAAAGAAAAACAGAAAATCATTCTTAGACGGTTAAATTATGGTATGTCCATATAATAGGATATATGCAGCCAGCAGAAAGAATGATGGGCCAAGTATGGTGGTTCATGCCTGTAATCCCAACGCTTTGGGAGGCCGTGGTGGCAGGATTGCTTGAGCCTAAGAGTTTGAGACAAGCCTGGGCAGCAAAGTGAGATCCTGTCTCTACACACAATAAAAAATTAGCCAGGCATGGTGGTGCATACCTATGGTCCCAGCTAAATGGGAGGCTGAAGCAGGAGGATTGCTGGAGCCCAGGAGGTTGAAGCTGCAGTGACCAGTGTTTGTGCCACTATACTCCAGCCTGGCTGACAGAGTGAGACCTCATCTCAAAAAAAACAAAAAACAAAAAAGAAAGAGTGATGAGTTATACACACAGATACTATTCTGTACTAGTGATATCTTGGGAGATATTAGGCACATATAGTAAGATCCCATTTGTGTAAGTCAAAAATATATACATTTGGCCAGGCACAGCGTCTTATGCCTGTAATCCCAGCACTTTGGGAGGCTGAGGCGAGAGGATCACTTGAGGTCAGGAGTTGGAGACCAGTCTGGCCAACATGGTGAAACCCTGTCTCTACTAAAA
>NW_022436985.1:14288963-14315474 GCF_009761245.1 Sapajus apella | reverse complement strand
AAAAAAAAAAAAATAAAAATAAAAATAAAAAAAATAAAAAAAACTGTAGCTACATACTAGCTACCCCCCCAAAAAACAACAACAACAACAAACAACAACAACAACAACAAAAACTAGCTAGGGACCCACAGTTGGCTGAAAGCCAGCTTCTATGAACTTTGCTGCCCTCTAACCTTCTCTGCCACAGCGTCAGTGAGCATGGGGGGCTATTAACTTAGGCCATTCTTACAAGATGCAGGATTCCTGTAATGGGACTTTGGCTCAAGGACTCTCCATCAACCTGGCTAAGATTATTTTAGCTTGCACTGAAGTCTGAGATGCCTATCCTTCCCTTTCTCCTTTCCCCGGGTGTCAGAGAAGCATGGCTTTCTGCAGCCTCTCCTTGCTTACTCCTGCTCTCTTCCCTTTATCCTTCACAGACACTTCCCTGGTAGGTCTCTCTCTGGCACGTGGACTCCTGTCTTTCAGTCTGCTTTTCAAAGCATCCAAAGTGAAACAGAATGCTTGCTTTTTCACAGGACCTATGAAGGACTTTCAGAGCCATAAATATCACATTTTCAAATATCTTCCAATTAAAAAAAACCTTCAAGGTCCACTGCCTGAGCCCCCAGGGGGACCAACGAGTGGGCATCTCCCTTAGAAAAACCAACAACAACAAAAAACCTTCAAATACAAACATACTCAAAATATAATATGATGAATTTTATTTTTTAATTATAGAAATGATTTATTTCTAATGGCAAACAAATATAATTTTTTTTTTTTTTGAGATAGAGTCTCAATCCTGTTGCCCAGGCTGGAGTATAATTATATGAGCATGGCTCACTGCAGCCTCCACCTCCCAGGGTCAGCAATTCTCCTGCCTCAGCCTCCAGAGTATCTGGAACAGGTGCACGCCACCATCTCTGGCTTATTTTTTGATGTTTTGTTGAGACAGAGGGGGTGGTCTCACTATGTGGCCGAGGCTGATCTCCTGAGCTCAAGCAATCTTCCCACCTCGGCCTCCCAAAAGGCTGGGATTACAGGTGAGAACCACTGCACCTATTTTTTAAGGCTGTTATCTGGGAAATACTACTATAAACACGTTTTGTTTTCTTTGTAATATTTTTGTGTATTGAAAAAGTAATGAGAGTTTTACAAATCTGGCCGGGCGTGGTGGCTCACACCTGTAAACCCAGCACTTTGGGAGGCCGAAGCGGGCAGATCACAAGGTCAAGAGATCAAGACTATCCTGGCCAACATGGTGAAACCCCGTCTCTACTAAAAAATACAGAACATTAGCTGGGCATGGTGGCATGCAGCTGTAGTCCCAGCTACTCTGGAAGCTGAGGGAGGAGAATTGCTTGAACCCGGGGGGAACCCAGGAGGTGGAGGTTGCAGTGAGCTGGGATCGTGCCATCGTGCCACCGCACTTCAGCCTGGCAACAAAGTGAGACTCCATCTCAAAAAATAATAATAATAATAATTAAAAAATTGAAAAAACTTTAGGTCGGGCACGGTGGCTCATGCCTGTAATCCCAGCACTTTGGGAGGCCGAGGTGGGCAGATCACGAGGTCAGGAGATTGAGACCATCCTGACCAACATAGTGATACCCCGTCTCTACTAAAAAATATTAGCTTGGCATGGTAGTGCATGCCTGTAGTCCCAGCTACTCGGGAGGCTGAGGCAGGAGAACTGCTTGAACCCAGGAGGCAGAGATTGCAGTGAGCCACGATCGCGTCACCGCACTGCAGCCTGGGCGGCAGTGCAAGACTCAGCCTCAAAAAAAAAAAAACCTCTGATTAAACTTGATATAACTCTAAGATTATAGACACAGAAATAAATTTCTCTGAAGTTCCACGGAAATTTCAATTTGTTATTATTTCATTCCATCTATTAAAGAGGCATAAGGAAAATTACAAACATCCTTAAGAAATATGCCTGCTCAGGATGCACCTCTACCTGGCGACCTGCAGGGGGCACTGTAATAGTAGTTATGAAGGAAAAGGCCTTTGATGGAGACTGCAGAGATTATTATTACGTAAAAGTAGTTAATAAGGCCTAATCTGCTATAATGTGTTAAAATAGGCTGCTTTGAAAAATCCATGGTGATTTAGTAAAAATGACTTAAATGATGTAGCTTGGATAAGAATCATTAGTGTTAAAAAATACCCTTGCACATTCACAAATGTAAAAACAATGAAACTCTGGCAAAGGATTTAAAGTAGCTGTAGAAACAGTGGTGCTGACTCATGCTTTAAGAATTATTGCAGTGCTTCCTTCGGCAGCACATTTACTAAAATTGGAACGATACAGAGAAGATTAGCATGGCCCCTGCACAAGGATGACACGCAAATTCGTGAGGTGTTCCATAAAAAAAAAAAAAAAAAAAGAATTATTGCAGACAGGCTTAAGAAGCTAATTTGAATTCCAACAGAGTCCTCCTTAAGATAAATTCCAAGAGCAAAGTAAAAGTTTCAGCAGTGTTGGTTCAACTAAACCTGAGACGGCATTCTTACAGGGAATTCCAAGAGGCATTAGTTTGATCTGAGCTTGTATGGATGACTCTAGGTGTAAGGTTGTTTCTGGTAGAAAATTAATTTCTATAGCTTCAGTGAATAATTTACGCTAGTTTAAATAATGAATAAATGACTGGCTTGGGTTAAACACAAAAAAGCACCTCCTCTGGGTGAGGTGGGTCACACCTGTAATCCCAGCTACTAGAGAGGCTGAGGCAGGAGGATCACTTGAGCCCAGGAATTCAATGTTACAGTGCATTATGATGGCACCACTGCACTTCGGCCTGGGCAACAGAGCAAAATACTACTGTTTCAAACAGATAAAAAGTATGTCATATATTTAAATAATGAGGTAAGAGAAAGTTTCCATAATCCTTCCAGCCAAAGATATTACTGTGAATGATTTGGCATTTATATTATTTCAGGTTTTTATCTATTCTTGTGTGTATTAATGTATATAGGTGTTTGTGTATATTTTGATTATCATATTATATTACATTATATTTGTTTATTTCTTCGAGACAGAGTCTCACTCTGTTGCTCAGGCTGGAGTGCAGTGGCCCGACCTCAGCTCACTGTAGCCTCCACCTCCTGGGTTCAAGTGATTCTACTTTCTCAGCCCATAGTAACTGAGACTACAGGCGAGCACCATTCCGGCTTATTTCTGTATTTTTAGTAGAGATGGGGTTTCATCATGTTGGCCAGGCTGGTCTCAAACTCCTGAGCTCAGGTGATCCGTCTGCCTCGGCCTCCCAAAGTGCAGGGATTACAGGTGTGAGCCACCATGAACGGCCTGCTTTTCACTTTTAAAAATACACATTGGCTGGGCGCGGTGGCTTATGCCTGTAATCCCAGCACTTTGGGAGGCTGAGGCGGGCAGATCACCTGAGGTCAGGAGTTCAAGACCAGCCTGGCCAACATGGTAAAACCCCGTCTCTACTAAAAATACAAAAATTAGCCGGGTGTGGTGGCACGCGCCTGTGGTCCCAGCTACTTGAGAAGCTGAGGTGGAAGAATCGCTTGAACCCAGGAGGCAGAGGGTGCAGTGAGCCGAGATTGTGCCACTGCACTCCAGCCTGGCCACAGAGCAAGACTCCATCTCAAAAAAAATAAATAAAAATAAAAATATACATTATACTTTATTAATTTTATAATTTAAACATATTAATGGGGTTCAGGACATACCACCCCAAAATATGACTGCAGAGTGCTGAATATGCTATCCCAAATATGCCTCTTTGTCATATTTATTATTTTGAGCTGGTTATTTTGAGGAACTACAGACATAGGAGAAGTTCTGGAAAGTTTTTGTAAGAGAAATTCACAGCTTTTGTAAGATAAATTCACAGCTATAAAGGAAATCTCTATTTGTAACTATGTCTCCCTCTCCGAAACAGGAAGAGAAGGACGACTAAATCTCTAGAGACTTTTAATCATTGGAGAAGGTATCACCTTAATCCCTTAATCTGTATTAAAAAATCTTACCCTGGATTTATCATATTTTTCCTGGCCATGCCGTTTTTATTTTTGAGACCAAGTTTTGCACTGTTGCCCAGCCTCTCACTACAGCCTCAATCCCCTGCCTTGGCCTACCAAAGAGTTGGGAGCCATTGTACCTGGCATTTTGGTCCTTAATTATTGAACTGTTGGGCATAGTTGGGCTCAGCCAAGTGTTTGCTGGATTTTGTTTTCTGTCCCCAGGAAGATTCTAATCTGTTAGAGGGTAAAAACTTTGCTTTCCACTTTCCTTATATTTGTGAATTCGCAGCTATTGAGTGCCTGCTTTACATGAGGCACTGTGCTAGCCACTGGAGGTACATCGAATAACAAAATAGAGATAGTGCCTGCCCCAATAGAATTTATAATCCAGTGAGGGGAAAAAAACATTACATATATCATCTCTCATATGATGACATAATTACAATTCCAATAAATACGTAGTAGGAAAAATAGGAAGGCAGAAGCAAGGGTAACTAAGATACTCACTTCCCTAGTGCTGGGATCAGAGAAAGTCTTCTCAAGGACCTGGATACTTGGGAAAAGGAAAAGAAGTGGGGAAGAGCATTCCCAATTAAGGGAACACCATGTGTGAACACCCTGAGGCAATTAGAAGATTCCAAAACCTGGAGTGGGGGAGAGGGGGAGTCAGAGGTGAAAGCTGGCTAGTGAGAAGGGCCAGACCATGTGGCGTGTTGTAGCGTAGGATTTTAGAATTTATCTTTTTGGTTTTTAGACAAGGTTTCACTCTGTTGCCTAGGCTGTGGTACAGTGGCACAATCACGGATCACTGCAGCCTCAACCTCCCTGGGCTCAGGTGTTCCTGCCCCTCAGCCTCCTGAGTAGCTGAGACTACAGGCATGCACCACTGCACCGGGCTAATTTTTGTAGCAATGGGATTTCACCATGTTGCCCAGGCTGATCTCCAACTCCTGGGCTCCAGCGATCCTCCCACCTTATCATCCCCAAATGTTGGGATTACAGGTGTAAGCCAACCTGTCCAGCCCAGAATTTATCTTAGAAAAGTGGAAACTGCTGGGTGCAGTGTCAGCTTGGCACCCACATGTATCTCCTTAAAACATACTTAATTTCCAAGTAAAGACAATAACAAGGCAGCAATAATTTTACTTAACATGATAAAACTATCTTTGTACAACCAAAAATGCATGAATCTCTTCCCCAGAAAAACGAAATAAAGCCCCTGGATGATGTTTACTCTTTTCCTGATATCTATAACTTAAATACTATGATGTAAAATTAGCAAATCTTAAATACTGACACAAAGTCAATATATATTATGTTACATAATAAGAGAATAAGAGAGGAACAAAAACAGGTCATTTGCCTAATACGTGTATATACACACAAACATAGTTCCTTGGTCAGAAGCAGTGCTGTGTGAAATACTATGATGGTAGATAAGATGTTCTGTATTTTTGTTTTTGTTTTTGAGATGGAGTTTCAGTCTTGTCACCCAGGCTGGAGTGTAGTAGTGCACTCTTGGCTCACTGCAATGTCTGCCACCTGGGTTCAAGCGATTCTCCTGCCTCAACCTCCTGAGTAGCTGGGATTACAGGTGCGGACCACCACTCCTGGCTAATTTTTATATTTTTAGTAGAGATGGGGTTTCACCATGTTGGCCAGGTTGGTCTCAAACTCTTGACCTCAAGTGATCTGCCCACCTCGGCCTCCCAAACTGCTGGGATTACAGGCATGAGCCACTGTGCCCGGCCTGATAAGGCATTCTGTAAGTGCATGGATGGTAGTTTTGGCAGAGGCACCGTATGCAGAGAAGACACATCCTTATCCAGAGTGTCTATTCCAGTAAAGATAAAATGCTGCCCCTTCCATGAGGAAAGTGGTCTAGGTTACTGGTTGACTATCCTGGGGAATGATGCCATATCAGGAGCTCAGTGCTGGTCTCTGCCACTGTCATGTTGGACACTCATCAGTGGCTATAGCCAGGTCCACTTTGCTGTGTGAACGTCCATGATGCTGAGCCTAGTGTGTATTGTCCATCCCTCCCACCATGGCTCCTTTGTTCATGAGCCCATTGGCCGTTGACAGGGGTGACTGGGGTAGGAAGCCAGTTGATATCCACAGAACAGGTCATCTTACCCGCTTGATTACCAAAGTCTTCCTGTGCTGAAGGGACATTTTGGTGAGCATTCACATGGGACACAAACATCTTCATGTCTTTTGCCCACTCAGAGAGGTCTAGCCACATAACTCCTTCCAAAATTGCTTTGTCACCAATTCTTCAATCAAGTCTCTTTCATGTCCCTGACCATCCAGCCAAACCATTGGCTACAGTCCATGAATTGGTGTATAATTGCACACCTTGGAACATCCTCACAGAAACATTCAGATGTAATGCTTTATCATTTCTCTAGGTATTCTTTAATCCAGTCAAGTTGACACCTATCATCACAAAAAAGCAGATTAACAGGAAATTTTCAGAGGCTGAGACTTCAGTCAGTAGTAAGAAAACAGATATTTTCCTTGATTTATTCAACACATGTAGGTAAGTGAATCACCTGCTATTTTTTTCTTTTTTAATTGTATTCCACTGCATTCCTAGAGGAAAATCACCTGCTTTTTAAGGTCTTTTATAAAAGCCTCATAAGTTGGGCTTTTCCTGGTTCCAAAAAATGCTTCCTCCAGAGCTTCAAGTTCATCAGATTCAGAACCATATCACTGTTCTCCTAAGATGCTCAAACAAGAAAATTCTCAGATCTCAGAGATGTTATTTATATACTCTAACTTAATAAATATTAGGCTAGCCATAGTGGCTCATGTGTACAATCTCAGTGCTTTGGGAGGCAGAGATGGGAAAATTACTTAAGCCCAGGGGTTCAAGGCTGCAGTGAGTTGTGATTGCACCACTCACTCAATAGAGTGAGACCCTATCTCTAAAACTCTTTTTTTTTTTTTTTTTTTTTGAGACTGAGTTTCACTCTTTTGCCCAGGATGGAGTGCAGTGGCATGATCTCAGTTTATTGCAACCTCCACTTCCTGAGTAGCTGAGATTACAGGCATGTGCTACCATGCTTGGCTAATTGTAAAATTTTTATTGGAGATGGGGTTTTATCATGTTGGCCAGGCTGTAAAAATCTTTTTTAAATAAAGAAATATGGGATTAGGCTGGGTGTGGTGGCTCACACCTGTAATCCAATCACTTTGGAGGCTAAGGCGGGTGAATCACCTGAGGTTGGGAGTTCAAGACCAGCCTGACCAACATGGTGATACCCTGTCTTAAAAAAAAAATATATGCAGGCCAGGCGCGGTGGCTCACGCTTGTAATCCCAGCACTTTGGGAGGCCGAGGCGGGTGGATCATGAGGTCAAGAGATCGAGACCATCCTGGTCAACATGGTGAAACCCCGTCTCTACTAAAAATACAAAAATTAGCTGGGCATGGTGGCACACGCCTGTAGTCCCAGCTACTCGGGAGGCAGAGGCAGGAGAATTGCTTGAACCCAGGAGGCAGAGGTTGCGGTGAGCCGAGATCGCGCCATTGCACTCCAGCCTGGGTAACAAGAGCGAAACTCCGTCTCAAAAAAAAAAAAAAAAAAAAAAAATGCGATTTAAAGAATAGATGTCAGCCAGATTGTAAGTGCAACTTTGGTAATACACAACTCTAAGTAGTTCCTCATGAGGCATGTGCTAATTGTAGGTCACCCTATTAATGAAAACCCAAACAAAAAATTTTCGCAGGTGGCTTATGGGCCTTTGAGAGTGTGTCTATGCCCCTTATGAGTTCCAGGGACCCTACTTTGAGAACCACTAGGGAGATTATTCTTTTCCTAGGATTATTTACTCATACATTGCATTTATGCTGAGATTTTGCCCTAAATGTTGTTAGTCTTCTAGTGAAAACAATATTCTGATAGATTTAAATATAAGTAAAACAATAAAAATAGTGGAAATAAGTGAAGCATAGGAATCATGCTAGGAAATTAGGGTCCTTGACATCATTACCTGTTTCAAACTCTGGTTTGATGAGGAATGTTTTCCCTTCAGAACTCTAGGAAGAAGATACCAGGAGGGGACAAATAGGAGTAATGGTGGCTGGGCATGGTGGCTCAGGCCTGTAATCCCAGCACTTTGGGAGGCCAAGGCAGGCAGATCATGAGGTCGGGAGTCCTAGACCAGTCTGGCCAATGGGGTGAAACCCTGTCTCTACTAAAAATACAGAAATTAGCCGGGCATGGTGACGCGTGCCTGTAATCCTAGCTACTTGGGAGGTTGAGGCAGAATAGTTTGAACCTGGGAGGTGGAGGTTGCAGTGAGTTGAGATCAGGCTGCTGCACTCCAGCCTGGGAGACAGAGCAAGACTCGTCTCAGGAAAAAAAAAAAAAAAAAAAAAGTAATGGTTGAGGCATTATGAACAATAGGAATGTGTTATAACAGTCATCATTATAGTTGAAGAGATTTTAACAGAGGCCATAGTGCACTGAAGCTACTAATTAGTCAGCAAATTGTTTTCTTTTGAATTGTTGCCATCAGCTAGCTGCTCTCTGCTCAAAGTGCAGAAATAAACTTTAGCACTATATATTACAGGGTGGTGACAGCAGTCTATGAATTAAAGACAACTCTTGATTTGAACAGATTTTTAGCTTATGAACTTGTAGAATAAAAGAGTTCAAGACTAATTCTGGGAAAAATTTGACTGTTCTCTTTATCAATCTACCTGCTTTTATCTCGCTTTAGTAAAGGGAGGGTATGCTTCTTAATGACATTTAAAATATCAGTTTCTAGTTTGGGCCACCTGTTTAAATATTTAATTGACAGCTGCATTGTGTTTTTTTTTTTTTTAAATCTAATTTTTAAGTTTTTTACGCCAGTCATTGTGGCTCACGCCTGTAATCCCAGCACTTTGGAGTATGGCTTGACTTCAGGAATCTGAGATCAGTGTAGGCAACATAATGAAACTCCGTTTCTACAAAAATTTTTTAAAAATTAGCCAGGCATGGTGGCATGTGCCTGTAGTCCTAGCTGCTTTGGAGGCTAATACAGGAGGATTGCTTTAGCCTGGAGGTTGAGGCTGCCATGAGCTGTGATCACACCACTACACTCCAGCCTGGGCAATGGGGTGAGATGTTGTCTCAATTTAAAAAAAAAAAAAAAAAAGTAAAAGGTTTCTATTTTCCCTGAACTGTTCAGACTTTAAGGACTGAAGACAGAATAGTCAATCTCTATGACTTTTCTAATCACGAATGTCTCTCAGTGATGTGTGATTATACCATTAGAGATTTGTAAATCATGCCTGTCATCACCAAATCATCAGGTCATTATATATATTTCTATGTGTGTGTGTAGATGTGGTTGCAATACTTTCTCTAAAGAGGCGAGGGTCTTACCCACTTAGGTAAGGTCAGAAGGCTAGATATTGTATCAGCATCTAGACAAAATGTTGCTATCATTCAGAAAATTCTAATATAAAGCCAATTTTTAAAAGCCTGTTAAAGTTTTCATGGCTATTATAATAATATTCTAAAATCGGGGAAATGTTTTGGGTGGATATTACTGGGGATAATGTAGCTAAAACTTCCTGAGGAAGAAGCCCCTCAGTGAGTGAGTGTTTTTTAAGTGGAAACTTTTACCAACATTTTTATTTTATTTTATTTTATTTTATTTATTTATTTTTTTGAGACGGAGTTTCGCTCTTGTTACCCAGGCTGGAGTGCAATGGCGCGATCTCGGCTCACCGCAACCTCCGCCTCCTGGGTTCAGGCAATTCTCCTGCCTCAGCCTCCTGAGTAGCTGGGATTACAGGCACGCACCACCATGCCCAGCTAATTTTTTGTATTTTTAGTAGAGACGGGGTTTCACCTTGTTGACCAGGATGGTCTCGATCTCTTGACCTCATGATCCACCCGCCTCGGCCTCCCAAAGTGCTGGGATTACAGGCTTGAGCCACCATGCCCGGCTCCAACATTTTTATTATCTTCCCATTCTATTCTCCTTCATCACCTTTCTTCGCCTCTCGGAGGTGTCAAAGTCTATGGTGGAGTTTTTGGTCCTCGTATTATCCTGGCAACAGAGGTTACTTGGCCCTCAAATTCCTTCTCCAGCCGGGCGTGGTGGCTCACGCCTGTAATCCCAATGAGACCCCATTTATACAAAAATTTAAATTTAAAAATTAGCTGGGCATGGTGGCACATGCCTGTAGTGCCAACTACTTGAAAGTCTGAGGTGGAAGGATCCCTTGGGCCCAGAGTGCTAGGCTGCAGTGAGCCATGATTGCCCCACCACATTCCAGCCTGGGCAACAGATCGAGACCTATCTCTAAAAAAGAAAGGAAGAGAGCCAGGCAAGGTAGTTCACACCTGTAATCCCAGCACTGAAGCACTTTGGGAGGCCACAGCAAGTGGATCACTTGAGGTCAGGAATGGGAGACCAGCCTGGCCAACATGGCAAAATTATCTGAGGGTGGTGGTGGGCACCTGTAATCTCAGCTCTTCAGGAGGGTGAGGCAGGAGAATCACTAACCCGGGAGGTGGAGGTTGCAGTGACCCAAGATCATGCCATTGCACTTCAGCCCGGGCAACAGCATGATACTCTGTCTCAACAACAACAACAACAGCAACAACAACAACAACAAAAAACATTGCTCAGCGTGCCCTTACTTTGGGGTATCATGTTTTGAGCCGCAATAGCTGATTCCCATGAAGAAGTAAGTTTTTCCTTTTCTTTTCTTTCCTTTCTTCCTTTCTTTTCTTTTCTCTTCTCTTGTTTTCTTTTCTTTTATTCTTTCTTTTAAAGAAAGATTGGAGAAGGAATTTTTTTTAAAAAATCTTTTTTTTTTTTTAAAGATGGGGTTTCACCATGTTGGCCAGTCTGGTCTCGAACTCCTGACCTCAGATAATCCACCCACGATGGCCTCCCGAAGTGCTGGGATTATAGGCATGAGCCACTGTGCCCAGCCAGAAGCAAGGTCTTTCTGACCTTTCCCAAATCCTCGTGTCTCCCCACCCTGCTTGTCTTTCTCCCATGAAGCAATTCCTCTTTTCCAAGGTGGGTCATAGAAACTAGAACCTCTCTGCCCCAAAGCAAGTCATGAAACCTAGAATAGTCCTATTTCTTTGCCTTTCTCCCTTGAATACCCTTATTCCAGAGGGATTCTGCAAGAGGCATTTGAACAGAGCAACTCCATCTTGAATAGGGGCTAGGTAAAATGAGGCTGAGACCTCCTGGGCCGCATTCCCAGACGGTTAGGCATTCTAAGTCACAGGATAAGATAGGAGGTTGGCACAAGGTCATAAAGATCTTGCTGATAAAACAAATTGCAGTTAAAGAAGCCCGCTAAAACCCACCAAAACCAGGATGGCAACAAGAGTGACCTCTGGTCATCCTCACTGCTACATTCCTGCCAGCACCATGACAGTTTACAAATGCCATGGCAACGTCAGGAAGTTACCCTATATGGTCTGAGAAGGGGAGGCATGAATAATCCACTCCTTGTTTAGCACATCATCAAGAAATAACTATAAAAATGGGCAACCAGCAGCTCTCAGGGTTGTTCTATGGAATAGCCATTCTTTTATTCCTTTACTTTCCTAACAACTTGCTTTCACTTTACTCTATGGACTCATCCTGAATTCTTTCTTTCATGAGATCCAAGAACTGTCTTTTGGGGTCTGGATCCAGACCTCTTTCCTGTAACAGTCCTGCCTTACCTGGGAGGAAAGAATGCTACACAGAGAGGCCAAGAAGAATCTGAACAGATAGGCCTTACTGGGTGTCTGCCCTATTACCATTAGGCCATAGCCTTTTGTCCAATCACATTTCCACACATCTGCCCATTCTTGATTGAAGTGTAGCGTAAAAATAGACAGTTTTCCTTGGGGCTTTGGGTCTTCATTTCTGAAGATTCCTATGTTGTGTTAAACTTTGATTATCTAAATTTATCATGCTTTTCTCTTGTTAACCCATCTTTTGTTACAGGGCTGTTGGCTGTGACGAAGGTGATGAGTGAGGAAAGGTATCACACTTTCCATCCCTACATAGCTCTTAGTAATACTGAAAATCTGCCTGTAATTCCAGCCCTTGGGGAGGTGGAGGTGGGTGGATCACAAGGTCAGGAGTTCAAGACCAGCCTGGCCAAGATGGAGAAACCCCATCTCTATTAAAAAAAAAAAAAAAAAAAATTAGCTGGGTGTGGTGGCACGCGTGTAGTTCTAGCTACTCAGGAGGCTGAGGCAGGAGAATCACTTGAATCCGGGAGGTGGAGGTTGCAGTGAGCTGAGATCATGCCATTGCACTCCAGTGTGGGCAACAGAGTGAGATTTTAGATATTGTATCAGCATCTAGACAAAATGTTACTCCATTTGAGACTCCGTCTCCAAAAAAAAAAAAAAAAAAGCCTAAAAATCTAAAGCTTTGTAGTGATGGGGGTATTAGAAGTCTCAGGGGAAGAGGTTCTGATTAATTGGCATTAGCTGAAGTTTATCAGCATTTAAATTCAAATGCCTACTGAAAGAGGCTAGATAGGTGATGAAAAGGAGAATGTAAACTGGGGTTAAGACACATTTTTCTAACTACTTAGGTACAAAGTACATGTCATTTTTCTCTTCTTTTTTTTTTTTTGAGATGGAGTCTCAGTCTGCAGTGGTGTGATCTCAGCTCACTGCAACCTCTGTCTCCTGGGTTCGAGCGATTCTCCTGCCTTAGCCTCCTCAGTAGCTGGGATTACAGGCACCTACCTGCCACCACACCTGGCTAATTTTGTATTTTTAGTAGAGTCAGCATTTTACTGTGTTGGCCAGGCTGGTCTCAAACTCCTGACCTCAGGTGATTGATCCACCTACCTGGTCTCCCAAAGTGCTGGGATTACAGGAATGAGCCACCATGACTGGCATGTCATTTTCTTCTTAAGTCTCTTCTATTATAAGTGACATAACAATGCCAGTGTGATGTCAAAAGACTGTGGGAGAGATGGAGAAGGGACACACTGAAGAGGTTATGTTCTGCAGACATTTGAGCTCAGGGTCATCTGTGTTGGGGCTCAGGACACACCACCCCAAAATATGACTATAGGAGACCAGACTATGCCACCTCAAAGTATACTTCTTTGGCATATTTTCAGCTGGTTATTCTGAGGAACTGCAGACACAGGAGTAGCTCTGAAAAGCTCTTGTTTTGTAAAAGAAATTTAGATCTATAAAGGAAATCTACATTAGAAAAGTATCTGTATCTGCAAGAGGGCTACTCCAGATTACTTTTATTACCTGAGAGACTTCATTTGCATAACAAGATAGCTTTTGGCCAGGTGTGGTGGCTTGTGTTTATAATCCCAGCATTTTGGGAAACTGAGGCGGGCAAATCACCTGATGTCAGGAGTTTGAGACCAGACTGGCCAACACAGTGAAACCCCATCTCTACTAAAAATACAACAATTAGCCAGGCATGGTGGCACACTCATACAGTCCCAGCTACTTGGGAGGCTGAGGCAGAATTGCTTGAGCCTGGAAGGTGGAGGTTGCAGTGAGCTGAGATTGTGCCACCGCACTCCAGGCTGAGTGACAGGGCAAAACTCTGTCTCAAAAAAACAAAAGCAAACAAACAAAATCCCCAAAATCAAGACAGCTTTTATCTACCATGCATTTCCTCACCTCACACTCTTATAACTTTTATTACATACCAGAATTTCCAAGCCTGGATTTTCTTAAGTAGTTCAGAGTGCTATAAAAGCTTCAATCACCTAGTTCCTCTTCAATTTCCATATTCTGTGGGACTCATACATATATATGTAATCCAGTATGTTTTTTCTCCTGTTACTCTGCTTTATGTCAATTTAATTTATAGCACAGTCACAGAACAGAGAAAGGTGGAGGGAAGTCATTTTTTCCCTCTCCAACACCTGATTTTAGAATAATATAGGCATTTTTGTTTTAGTGTGAATATATATATATATATATATATTTTTTTTTTTAAATTATATTATAATAAGACAAGGTTTCACCATGTTGGCCAGGCTGGTCTTGAACTCCTGACCTCAGGTGATCCGCCTGCCTCGGACTCCCAAAGTGCTGAGATTACAGGCGTGAACCACCACTCCCAGCCTAGTGTGAATATTTTAATATGTGGGCAATCATTTCAAATTTTTTAAGTTGAATTTCTTTATTATTATTATTATTACTATTGAGACAGAGTCTCTCTCTGTCACCCAGGCTGGAGTGCAGTGGTGTGATCTTGGCTCACTGCAACCTCCGCCTCCTGGGTTCAAGTGATTCTCCTGCCTCAGTCTCCCAAGTAGCTGGCATTACAGGCACCCACCATAACACCTGGCTAATTTTTGTACTTTTAGTAGGGATGGGGTTTCATCGTTTTGGCCAGACTGGTCTCAAAACTCCTGACCTCAAGTGACCCACCCACCGTGGCTTCCCAAAGTGCTGGGATTATAGGTGTGAGCCACTGCACCTGGCCATTTATTTATTGAAACAGGATGTTGCTGTCTTGCCCAGGCTGGGGTTCAGTGCCATGATCATGGTTCACTGTGTAATCACCCAACAGTTTCTTCTTGCGGGCTTCACAGTTCGAGACCAGCTTGGCCAACATGGTGAAACCCCATCTCTACCAAAAATACAAAATCGATTCACTGAGACCACGGCACTGTAGTAAGGAAAGTTTGACACAAGGCTGGCCACACCGCATAGGGAGATGGAGTTATTACTCAATCTCCCTGACAGTTCAGAGGCTAAGGTCTTTCAAGTATAATTTGGTGCACAGGGGGCTAGGGGAATGGGTGCTGCTGATTGGTTGGGGATGCAATCATAGGGCTATGGAAATGGTCCTTGAGCACTGAGTCTGCTTCTGGGGAGGGGCCACAGGACTGATTGAACCAAGAGTCGAGGGTCTGGGTGAGGCTCTCTAGTTGTTAGAAATGCAAAAGTCTAAAGAGATGTCTGAAAAGGCCAATCTTAGGTTCTACAATAGTGAAATGTAGAAGTTGCAAGTCTTGTAATCTCCAGAATAATGGCTGGTAATTGTTTAAGCCTACATTTTAGCAGAATTCAGAATTCAGGTCATCCTAACCTGGTGGCCTTTCTTTAGTTTTACAAAGGCAGTTTAGTTTTGAGAAGGGTTGCTATCATTTAAACTATAGACAAAATTTCTCCCAAAGTTAGCTTGGCCCACACCTGCACCCAGGAATAGTTTGGAGGTTAGAAGCAAGATGGTGCCAACAATGTCAGATTTCTCTTACCGTCATAATTTTGCAATGGCAGTTTCAACTGCAACCTCTATGTCCCAGGCTAGAGCAATCCTCTCACCTCAGCCTCCTGAGCAGCAGGGAATACAGGTGTAAAATACTTGGCCTGGCTAATTTTTACAATTCAGTTTTTGTAGAGATGGGGTCTCACTGTGTTGCCCAGGCTGGTCCAAACTTTTGGGCTTAAGCAATCTTCCCAGCTCAGCCTCTCAAAGTACTGGGATTGTAGGTGGGAAACACTGTGCCCAGCCCATTCAGAATTTTTAGAGAACATTTTATGAGACCTTTGTAAAAGCCATCTAGCAGGTGGCCCTCTGGCTTGTGACTGCTGATTTACATATAACCAGTGTATAAATGGGTTGGGAAGAGGAGAGCCTGGGCTTTCTCTTCAGAGGTTTCTCTTCCCCTGTGTACACACTCCTTCAAACTTCGTACTTGCCCCTGTGAGACCTTCCATTCAATTCAGCAAGTGTGTGGTGACATCATTGTTTGCCCTGGGATGAAAATTCTCACCTCTAGTTCTCACTACTACTTTGAAGGCTTGATATAGTAGGTTCAGGTATGAGATGCTATGACGGTGGTTCCAATGAGACTAGATTAGAATCATCTGTGGCAGGGTCACATCCTAGTGTTAACTTTAGCCATGGCTGGGTGCAGTGGCTCATGCCTGTAATCCCCGCACTTTGGGAGACCGAGGCAGGCAGATCACCTGAGGTCAGGAGTTCTAGACCAGCCTGGCCAACATGGAGAAAACCTGTGTCTACTAAAAATACAAAAACTAGCCAGGTATGGTGGTGCATGCCTGTAATCCCAGCTACTTGGGAGGCAGAGCCAAGAGAATCGCTTGAACCCGGGACGTGGAGGTTGCAGTGAGCTGAGACAGCACCACTGTACTCAAGCCTGGGCAACAAAGCGAGTCTCTCTTAAAATAAAAAAATTAAGTTTAGCCTAAAGCTACCTCTCTACATATTTTAAGTTTGGCCTAAAGGTTTATCTGTACATAGTGAACTGGATGTGTAACTGGAAGTGTAAACAGACTGTAACTGAGTAAGAAGCTGACTCTCAATCACAGCAGCTATACTTCAACCATCCACAGGGGGCCAACAATTTAAGCAAGACAAATGCTGAGCTGTAACCAATCCAGCTCTTTCTGTACCTCACTTCCGTTTTCTGTCTGTCACTCTTTTCTCGTCTATAAATCTTCCCTGACCAGGCAGTAGTGCCAGAGTCGCTCTGAATCTATTTTTGGTTTGGGAAGGTGGGCTGCCTGATTCAGAAATCATTCTTTGCTCAATTAAACTCTGTCAAATTGAGTTTAGACTTTAATTTGTCTAAAGTTTGTAACAGTAGATCCAAGGATTAGGCTCTAAACCCACCCATAAAGAAAAAGTTGGATGTATCAATATCCTCCTTGAAAAGTTCCCTAGAAATTCTCCATCATGGCAATCATTTTAGACCACCTCTTACTATGTTAGTTTTCTTTCTGAAACTACCTTTGCAAAAATTATGACAGTAAAAAATAATCTGACATAGGAAAACTATGACAGCGAAAGAAATCTGACCTAACTGACTCCATCATGCCTTTAACCTCCAAGCTGCCCTTGTCCATTCCTGGGTGTCGGCCAAGCTAACTACAGGAGGAATTTAGCTTATTATTTAGCTTTGAAACAAAGACGATAGCTGGGATAACAAAGTGTTTAAGTGAGTCTCCTTCTGCCTTAGCCTCCTGAGTAACTGGGATTACAGGCGTGTGCCACCATACCTGACTAATTTTTGTATTTTTAATAGAGATGAGGTTTCACCATGTTGGCCAGGCTGCTCTCGAAATCCTGACCTCAGGTGATCCATCCACCTCAGCCTCCCAAAGTACAGGGATTACAGGCATGAGCCACTGCACCTGGCTTAAACTCTTAATTGCAATTCTCTTGCCTTAATAAATTGGCTTTATTTGGGCAGTGGGCAAGAAGAACCTGTTGGGCAGTTACACTTCCAGTATTGGAATAGATTCACTGCTTCTTGGGCTGAGCACAGATGAAGTATTTGTGCAGCTTTTAGGGCTGAGCAGTTTGAAAATGCGAACTATAGCTTTAAACACGAGAATTGCACTCCACGGAAAAAATGTTCACATTTTGAGAGACCCTCCTCCAGGAACTGAGACCTCTAGAAGAAAAAGCACATTTATATTCCCAATTTCAAAAAGCTCCCTGAATGGAATGACCACTATTTCAATTTTTTTCTTTACAATATTTTAGTCATATAATTTAATTCACATATGTTAAGGCATGGGATATTGGCAACTCCACTGTAAATAATGCATCTTCAAGCACTATTATTTTTTGTTTGATATTTAAATTTCATGTAATCCAACATTTTTCCAAGTATAGCTCAGCTACTTCTGGAAGTCTTCACCACCTTTCAGGGGAACTGGGCACTGTGGCTCATCCCAGTAATCATAACACTTTGGGAGGCTGAGGCAGCAGGATTGCCTGAGCCTGGAAGTTCAAGACCAGCCTGGGCGCCAAGCTCAGTGTCTCACGCCTGTAATCCCAGCACTTTGGGAGGAGGCCAAGGCAGGTGGATCACGATCAGGAGTTTGAGACCAGCCTGGCCAAGATGGTGAAAAAAATTAGCTGGGCATGGCGGTGGGCGCCTGTAATCTCAGCTACTCGGGAGGCTGCGGCTGAAGAATCGCTTGAACCTGGGAGGTGGAGGTTGCAGTGAGCCGAGATCACATCACTTCACTCTAGCCTGGGCAACAGAGCCAGACTGTCTCAAAAAAAAGAAAAAAGAAAGAAAAAAAAGACCAGCCTGGGAATAAAGGGACTCCATTTGTACAGAAAAAATAACAATTTAGCTGGAGATGGTGGTGCACATCTGTAGTCCCAGCTACTCTGGAGGCTGAACTGGGAGGATTGCTTGAGACCAGGAGGTCAAGGCTGTAGTGAGCTGTGGTCATGCTACTGTGCCTGGGTGACAAAGTGAGACCCTGCCTGGGGAAAAAAAAATCTTTCAGAGGGTCCATGAAGTCAAAACTATTTTTTAATAAATAATACTGAGATATTATTTTCCTTTTTTACCCTCATTCTCTCATACACGTGATTGATGATGTTTTGAAGCATCAGCCTGGCCAGGATATTGTCTCTAGTTATTCCGGGGCTGTAGTCCTCTAGTTACAATCTAGAAGTTACTGTGAAGTTATTTTATTGATGTGATTAAAGTTGAATTTAAGTAAAAAGGAGATTATCCTAGATAATCTGGGTGGGTGGATTCAATCAGTCCAAAAGCCTTAAAAGCTGAGATGAGGTTTCTCCGAAGAAATTCCAAGTGGACATATAGCTTCTTGTAGCTTTAGAATTTCAGATTTATAGCCTTAGAATTTCAGTCAGCCACATCTGAGAGCCTGTGCTATGGATTTCACACTTGCCTTGCCTGTCCCCGCCAGTTGCATAAGTGATTCTTTATAGTATCTCTTAATACATATTTTTTTTTCTGTTATGCTTCTCTGATCAAGATTTTGACAGAGGTCAGGCTTGGTGGCTCACACCTGTAATCCCAGCACTTTGGGAGGCAGAGGCAGGCAGATTACCTGAGGTCAGGAGTTCAAGATCAGCTTGGCCAACATAGTGAAACCCTGTCTCTACTAAAAATACAAAAATTAGCCAGGTGTGGTGGCAGGTGCCTGTAATCCTAGCTGCTCAGGAGGCTGAGGCATGAGAATCACTTGAATTTGGGAGGCAGAGATTGCAGTGAGCTGAGATCACACCACCACTGCACTCTGGCCTCGGCAACAAAGTGAGACTCCGTCTCAAAAAAAAAAAAAAAGAAAAAAATAGATTTTGACTGATAGAAATTTTGGTAGTGGAAGTCATTATAGAGAAACAGAATCATAACAATAAGTTTTTTGGAGTTGGTTTTTTTTTTCTTTTTTCTTTTTTTTTGAAAGAAAGAGAAGGAGAAAGGGGGAGAGAGAACAGGAGTCTTGCTCTATCGCCCAGGCTGGAATGCAATCTAAAAATAGGTATTAAAAACCTCTTTTATGCCGATAATTGTGCTTAACAGCGGAGACTGGAAGGAATAAGGGAAGAAAATAACAAACAGCTAACCAATATTTCATTTAAGTCTGTGAAATGCTATGCAAACGCTGAAGAATGATTTAATTCCAATTATGTGGTCACTTTCAAAATAGGTGTAATATGATACTGAGAAAAATGTATGTTCTGTGGACCTGGGGTGAAGAATTCTATAAATATTCACTGAGTTTACTTGTTCCAGGTCTGAGTTCAAATCATAGATGACACTGTTAATTTTCTATCTCGTTGATCCGTCGAATATTAACAATGTGGTGTCAAAGTCTCCTGCTATTATTGTGCGGGAGTCCAAGTCTCTTTATAAAGTCATTAAGAATTTGTCTTATGTATCTGGGTGTTCCAATATTGGGTGCATATATATTTATGATCATTGACTACTGTTGTTGCATTGATCCTTTTACCATCATGTAATGCCCTTCTTTGTTTCTTTTAGTCTTTGTTACTATTAAAGTGTATTTTGTCAGAGATGAAAGTTACCACTCCTTTTTTTCTTTTTTTTTTTTTTGCTCTCCATTTGATTGTTAAATCTTCCACCAACCCTTTGTTTTGAGTTTTTGTGTGTCCTTGCTTATGAGTTGGATCTGGATACAGCAAACCGATGGGTTTTGACTTTTTATTCAATTTGCTTGTCTATGTCTTTGATTGGGGCATTTAATCCATTTAAATTTAGGATTAATATTGATATTTGTGAGTTTAATATTGTCGTTTAATGCTAGCTGGCTATTTTGCCCATTAGTTGATATAGATTCTTCATTATGGAGATACTCTTTACCTTTTGGTAAGTTTTTGGGATGACTGATACTGGTTGTTCCTTTCTGTGTGTAGTGCTTCTTTCAGAAGCTCTTGTAAAGCAGGCCTGGTGGTGATGAAATCTCTGAGTGCTTGCTTGTTCGTGAAAAATTTTATTTTTCCTTTATTTATGAAGCTTAATTTGGCTGGATATGAATTTCTGGGTTGAAAATTCTTTTGAGGATACTGAATATTGACCCCCACTCTCTTGTAGTTTGTAGGGTTTCAGCTGAGAGATGTGCTGTGAGTTTGACAGGCTTCCCTTTATGGGTAACCTGACCTTTCTCTCTAGCTGCCCTTAGAATTTTCTCCTTTATTTCTCCCTGGTGAATCTAACGATGATGTGTCTTGGAGTTGCTCTACTTGAGGAATATCTTTGTGGTGTTCTCTGTATTACCTGAAGTTGAGTATTTTCCTGCTTTACTAGGTTAGGAAAGTTTTCCTGAATAATATCCTGAAGAATATTTTCCAGCTTGGATTCATTCTCTTCATGACATTCAGGTACACCTATCAAATGTAAATTAGGTCTTTCCACATAGTCCCATATTTCTTGGAGACTTTGCTCATTCCTTTTTACTTTTTCTTCTCTAATCTTGTCTTCTCGCTTCATTTCATTAATTTGGTCTTTGACCTCTGATATCCTTTCTTCTGCTTGATCAATTCTACCGTTAAAACCTGTACATGCTTCGCGGAGTTCTCATATTGTGTTCTTCAGTTCCATTAATTCACTTATATTCCTCTCTAGACTGTCTATTCTCGTTAGGATTTCGTCAAACCTTTTTTCACAGTTCTTAGTTTTTTTACATTGGGCTAGAACATGTTCTTTTAACTCACAGGAGTTTCTTATTATCCACCTTCTGAAGCCTAAACCTGTTAGTGGAACACACTCGTTCTCCATCAGGCCTTGTTCCCTTGTTGATGAGGAACTGTCATCCCCTGTAGAGGGAGAGGCATTCTAATTTGGGTATTCTCAGCCTTTTTACACTGGTTTCTTCCCATCATTGTAAGTTTATCCACCTGTCATCTTTGTAATTACTGACTTTCAAATTAGGTCTCTGAGTGGACTTCCAACTTATTGATTCCCAGCACCGGAATCTGAGCAACCCACTGCGCCAGCCAAAACAGCGGCATTAAGATTCGTGGTGCTTTTCTGCCTGGGAATCTCCGGTCTGGCTTCCTTCTTGAGTCCCTTTTTCAATCAGCTGAATAGGCGACTCTGCCTTCCTGGAGCTCCAAACATGGACCAAAAGGGGACCCAGTCCTGTTTATGCTGCACCAAGAACCGCAGGGCCGGCCTCGCGCTGGCGACCCGTGGGGCTCCTCCGCTGGGAATCTTCTGGCCCGTGAGCAACAAAAATTAGAAAGTGTGGCGTCCTCTCTTTCTCTGCGCTTTCACTGGGAGCTACAATCCTGAGCTACTAGTAATCAGCTATCTTGGATCTCTCTCGATTTTCTAATCTGATTAGATTTGAAGGCACCAGTCCCTCTATTTTCAGTTATAAAGAGGGTACTGGTAGTCTACATTATGATATTAAGAGACATGCAAGGCATGGTCCTGGGTACTCCTAATAAAATATCTATAGGAGGCAAGATTTTGGGTGGCCAAGTATTTGCTTTTACTCAAACTACGGTATATAATGAGACTTGCTGATTGCTTCTAACTTCACCGAGTAGTAGGAAAAGGATGAGCTCAAGTCTTCGAATTCTCAGGTCATACTTCCCATAAAAGACCTGAAAGCTTCTATGTCTGCCCTGAAATAAACCGTCATCTGCTGTAGCCACATGGTAAAGATTTCTGAAAACCTACCCCTGAGTTTCCCTCTGCCAAGGGCTGAATTAAACACAAAAGTGAATCCTTGATTGAGAAGGAACAGGATCCTGAAATTTGACTCCAAATTCCATGTTATTACCATTGCACCATTCAGCTGTGGAAGAATAATTCTTCCAAAACAGTTAAAAAAAAAAAAAAAAAAAAAAAAACCAAAACCATTTTGTGGAGCTTATTTATGAGCACCAAAAATTATTGGAGAATGTACTCAGCACACGCAAAGTTATGTATTATCTCCCTTGTGGGGTAAACTTTGGTACAAGCATTTAGCCTCCCTTAGTCATCTTGGTTTGAGGAAATAAAAGGAAAATAAGAGTTTTGCCTGAACATATGGTGTTAAAAGTGCCAATATAATCTTTGAAGTTTTGCCCTAAATGCATACAGTTTTTGTGAAAGCAAGGACTTAGGGCAGCTTTTGGTAGTTGTTTTCCTTGTTTTTCTAAACTAGCCAATCATACAGAGGTTTAGTTTTGAGAAACCAAGCTCCTAACAGTTTTTCATTAATAACCTTTTTTTTTTTTTTTTTTTTTCCCTCAGTCTGAGCCTCACTATTTCTCCCAGGCAGCAGCAACATCGCGGCTCACTGCACCTCCGCCTCACTTCCTGGGGTCAAGCGATTCTCCTGCCTCGGCCTTCTGAGTAGCTGGGACTACAGATGTGCGCCACCACACCCTACTAATTTTTTGTATTTTTTTTTTTTTTTGAGACGGAGTTTCGCTCTTCTTACCCAGGCTGGAGTGCAATGGCGCGATCTCGGCTCACCGCAACCTCCGCCTCCTGGGTTCAGGCAATTCTCCTGCCTCAGCCTCCTGAGTAGCTGGGATTACAGGCACGCGTCACCATGCCCAGCTAATTTTTTGTATTTTTAGTAGAGACGGGGTTTCACCGTGTTGACCAGGATGGTCTCGATCTCTTGACCTTGTGATCCACCCGCCTCGGCCTCCCACAGTGCTGGGATTACAGGCTTGAGCCACCGCGCCCGGCTTTTGTATTTTTAGTAGAGACGAGGTTTCGCCATGTTGGCCATGCTGGTTTTGAACTCTTGACTTCAGGTGATGTGCCTGCCTCGGTTTCCCAGAGTGCTGGGATTACAGGCTTGAGCCGCCACTCCAGGCCCATAACCTAGTTTTAATCACCTGGTTTTAATTAAACAAGTTATAATTGTATCTGTTCTTAATGTGGGAAGAGACTTGTGACATCTACCTGGCATTAAATGCAGAAGGCAAACATCTACATTCTTTATAGAGGGGCTTCTCACTTCCGTGGCTACCCACTTCCTCCACACCCTGGGCAGGGACCATTTTCTCTGCAATATTTGCTATCAACACTGTTTCAATTCAGTTTGCTGGCCCTCCCAGTTTTTCCAGCTTGAAACAACACCTGAAAAGTACCTGTAAGATATTTTGGTCGAATTCAGGTGCAATTTGGAAATCCTAGGTAGGCAGCCTGTTCTTATCTATTGCAGTTCTCAAAATCCCTTCTGCTCATTCTTAAAAATAGTTCAAGTCTCTTAGACAACTGCAATGGAGTAAATAACATACAGGGTTTTGCCCTTCATTTCTTTAATAAGGGCTGGCTGGGTAGAGGCGAGGAGCCTGAATACCCAGGAGGCGAGTGTCAGCTTGGTGAATGAAGGCTTGTGCCGGCCAGGATTTCTGCTACGCCTAAGCGCGGGCAGTATTGGCTGAAAGGTAGGGGAAGGTGTGGTTGGAATCTTCCCCCAGGAAGGGAGTGACAGACACTCAGCCGCAGGGTTTCTGTGCCAGGGAGATGGCGGCTGAATGGGTTAGGCGAACCGTGGAGAGAGCTTCCTACTCTCGGGATAAGCAAGATTGAGCCCCACAGCTGTAGGCCGTCCGGGAAGGAGGTGTGGGAGCCTGAAGTGGCGCCCACGGCTGCTGGGTGCGCGCTGCATTTTCCAGTCCTTGGACGACCCTCCCAAGAGGTCGTTTTACACCCACACAAACAAGACCTTCTCAAGCGTCCCAGATACATCAGCAGTTCATTCTGCGACTGAAGAAAATATTAACATTTTGCAGATGAAAACTCTCCTCCTGAAAAGACCTTTGCTGAGTGCTGGGGGAGGCGGGGCGCCGGGAAGTAGGAAGGCCGCCCAGGAGGCTGCGGCGCTCGGGGTCCAAGTACTGCCACGGAGCTTCCCCGTTGGGTGACGGAGGAGGCGGGGCGAGGGCAGCGCGCATAAATAGGGCGCTGGGCGCCCGAGCGCAGCCAGCCTCCAGCACGGCCCGCGGCCCGGTGCCAGCTGAGCTGGCCACCGGTGTGCCAAAGTGCGGTGCTACCGCAGGGATCCTGGCTTGGGAAGGGCCTCCGTGAGTCATCTGCTGAGTTGTCGCAATCGCCACCCAGAGGAAATCAGGCACCGGCTGGGGCGCGTCCCTGGCTGCGCCCGCGTGTTCCACCCGCGCGGTGGTGTCCCTCCGCTCCACCTCGGCTCCCGCCTCTCGCTCGCGCTACCCAGGTCTGCGGCGGCTTCACCCCAGACAGGGGCCGCCAGCGGAGAAAGAGTTAACTGGCAGGGGCGAGGAGGAGCCCCGGGAGGAAGGAAGGATATTACCGTAATCCTGAAAGTTTTTTTCCTTCCTCTCTTCCCCTCTGCGAGGTGAGTGCCGAGCTCGGCGCTGTGCTCCCGGTGCTCCCGCGGGACTGCCTGCGGACAGGGACTGCTGTGGCGCTCGGCCCTCCACTGCGGACCTCTGCTGAGTGGGTGCGCCGAGCCATGGAGGGAGCAGAGCTGGCCGGGAAGATTCTTTCCACCTGGCTGACGCTGGTTCTCGGCTTCATCCTTCTGCCTTCGGTCTTCGGAGTGTCTCTGGGCATCTCCGAGATCTATATGAAGATCCTGGTGAAAACTTTAGAGGTGAGTGCCGGGAGGGATGCGGCCAGCCCAACACCACTGCGGGCTGAGAACGCAGGGGTCCAGTTCTCAAGGTCGGTGGTCCCAGGTCAGGGGTGTGTGTGTGCGCCTGTGCATGTGTGCGTGAATTTCGGTTTCTTGTCCGCAGTAGTGCGAAAAGCAGCATCTCGGCTTCTTTATCGGAGCTAGAGGGATCTAGGCTGAAACCACTGGACCACCCTGTTGTTCCTCTGGTTGAAGGCAAAAAATCACTCCACTCCCGGAGCATCATTATTATTTTACTGATTAGAATAACAATGCAGCCAACTTTTTGTATCAGGATTTGCTTGTATCCATTATGCGGTGCTGTTGCAGCGTCACTCTCTAGTTTTTACAGCCCCAGGTTTCAGAGGTCCTTTTGTGTACTCCGGCATCCTGTTCAGAAAGGCATCATGTTCTTCTTTATGCCCAAGATAAGAGACCAATTGCTGGATGGCAGAAAGAAATCTGATTTTACTTTAGTGGAGTCATGGAAATTTTATCTAACCAACAGTACTTGAAATGAAATGCCATTGAAAAGGTATATATTCTTTGACCTCAGATCTCCCTACACTCCTGTTTCCAAATTCTGCAAAGAAAAATGTTAGATGGAAGTGGGCCTGGCAGAGAACAATTGGAGCTTACTCGCAGGGTTTTATTAAGTGTCAAAAGGCTGGGTAGGGCAGGGGGGGCAAAAGCTATCCCCCTTTTACAGACAGAGAAACTGAGAGCCAGAGTTCAGTGGTTTGTTTGAATTAAGTGTTACAAACAGGAGTATTTAAAAAAAAATTTTTTTTTTTTTGAGATGAAGTTTCGCTCTTGTTACCCAGGTTGGAGTGCAATGGCGCAATCTCGGCTCACCGCAACCTCCACCTCCTGGGTTCAAGCAATTCTCCTGCCTCAGCCTCCTGATAAAAAAAAATTTTAATAATATATATGTATTATTATTATTTTTTTTTACATAAGAGACAGTGTTTTGCTATCTTGGCCAGGCTGATCTTGAACTCCTGCCCTCAAGCAATCTTCTTGCCTTCCCCTCCCAAAGTGCTGGTATTACAGGCGTGAGCCCCATGCCTGGCCTGAAACAGGAGTCTTAACTGAGAAGGAGGCCCTGTAGCCTGGTGGTTAGGAATAGAGACCCTGCATATAGGCTTGCTTAGATTTGGCACCAAAATTGCAGTTCTGTTTCTTAAAATGTGACCTAACGGAGGTCATCTACTCTTGTACCTCATTTTCTTCATCTATGAAATAGGAGTAACAATAACTCCTATTTCCATAGGGTTGTCCAAATGAGTTAAAATGTGTCAAGCACCTTAGAAGGCTGCCTGCACCTGCTATATGAATGTTTGCTGCTATTCGAAGAATAATATGATTACTGAGATTCTAGCATTCACGGTGCCTTCTAATAAGTTTGGTTCCCATTTTTGTGACCTTATTTTCTCTCTGCCCTCAGGATGTGGCTTTATCTGCTCTTCTTCCTCAGCTAATTGGGTGGCTCCCAGGTATACATCTCTAACTCACTGGACACTGTCTTGGACCTGCTAACCTCCTCTATTGCCCTAGACCCTTGTTTGTGGCTGTTCCTTTGCGTGGTTTTTGAAGTTATATGTGATTTTTCATCTTCAGCCCTCATGTTTTTAAAATTATATTGTTTCTACTTGGGGGCTATTTCTGTTTTTTTTTTTTTTTTTTTTTTTTTTTTT
>NW_022436985.1:14286894-14288863 GCF_009761245.1 Sapajus apella | reverse complement strand
ATCTTGGCTCACTGAAACCTCCACCTCCTGTCTCAGCCTCCCAAACAGCTGATACTACGGGCGCATACCACCACACTCGGCTAAGTTTTGTATTTGTAGTAGAGATGGAGTTTCACCATGTTGGCCAGGCTGGTCTTGAACTCCTGACCTCAGGTGATCTGCCTGCCTCAGCCTCCCAAAGTGCTGGGATCATAGGCGTGAGCCACTGCACCCAGCTATTTCTCAGTTTTAAACTCTTCTGACTTTACATTCTGAGCTTCGTCACATTATGCTGTGAATTTCTTAGCTGCCTCCTACTATTAGACCTTCTTCAGAATCCTCTCCCATAGAAGATGATCCTCTTTAACTGGTGTTCCCTCTTTCTCTGCACTCTGAAATGATTGAAATGTTCTCCCATGCAGCAATGTCTTTTGGAATTTATACCCCGTGTGAGATTGGTATAAAGGTAAATCACACCCACTGGCTTCCAGGGGCTCACTCCTGTCTGTTTTGCTTTAGTAACTCAAGGAACAGCTAAGGAGGGAGGCCAGCTAGTTACTCTCAGCTGGCAAATTATTGTAACTGATAGGATGATCTCCAGTCCAGGATCTGACTTTCAGTTTGACAGGGCCACAGGTTTTAATTTTTGTCTTTCTGGGCAACTCCAGAACTGAACTTCTTGTCAGTCAAACTGTCAAGAATGCCAGTTTTCTAATTTTGGTGGGAGAAACGAGATAGCTTGGAAACCAGGTAGGTGGCACATAAGGAACCACCCTGTCTGCTGAGACTAAGTTATTAGGTCAGAGAGATGCTTGCTGTATGTGGAATTTGAATATAGATTCACTGTGTGAGCCAGGTCTGATTTGTTGGTTGTAGCTGCCCGGAACTTCTATGTTTGGGAGCATCTGAGCTCATCAGGAAAGAGAACTGTGATCTCATAGTGATTTCTGCTTTAGGTACAGGAGAAGGAAGCAGTAACCCAGGATCTTCCATCCTTCAATTAGAACAATGTTAGATGTTTCAAAGACATTTTTTTAGGCTGGGGATAATATGGTGGATTGTTTTTCTCAGCTATAGAACTAATTCCTTAAAGTATTATGCTGATGTTTACTATTAGAACATCTTCAGTGCTGGACAATACCCTGCCTTTCTGTAGATTCCATTCAAGGCCCAGCCCTTGTATTACTTCTTGGTAAATTCTTAATTGATTTAGTTGTTTCTTTCTTTACATTTCATTCCCAAGAATATCCTTTGGGCTCTGATCATAATTGCTTATTTCTCTTTGGTTATAATTTATGTATCATTTTAAAAGATCATTTAGTTTTGTCCATGATATGTTTACTTTGTCAAGTTTTACTATCAATGGGTGACTTTCTCATAACCACAAACTCAAATTCTAGAAGTTGGAATGAGTGTAGGGTACCTTCTAAATTGGTGATTTTGGTAATTGTTATTTGTTAACTCACTGAGCTTTATGCTCTTCTCTGACCCCTTCTTAACTCACTGGTTCAAGTAATAATCATTTATTGAGTGTTTACTTCATACTTTCTTCTGCATTGCTGAGTATCTCTAGATGTATGCATAAGTTACTGATATGGCAAGATACTTGAGGGTGAGCCTCGAATACTTAGCTTAGAATAAGTTTAGTGATTCTTCAAGCCAGTGATTTTCAAGGGATATATAATAATTTGGTGGGTATGTATGTTAATATTATGATTTATATTTAATAAAATTGTTTTAGGAATACAAATTATGAAAAGTAAAACTTGGCTGGATCACGCCTGTAATCCCAGCACTTTGGGAAGCTGAGGCAGGCAGATCACCTGAGATCAGGAATTTGAGATCAGCCTGGCCAACATGGTGAAACCCCATCTCTACTAAAAATACAAAAATTAGCTGAGTGTGGTGGTGCGCACCTGTAATCGCAGCTACTCAGGAGGCTGAGGCAGGAGAATCGCTTGAACCCAAGAGGCAGAAGCTACAGTGAGCC
>NW_022436985.1:14279697-14286794 GCF_009761245.1 Sapajus apella | reverse complement strand
CCTCTAAGAGGATTTGGAAATTAGGTGGAAAGAGAACTTGATTGATAAGTGTCTTTCAGCTTTCCTCGTAGGGCAGAGAGTGAGGGTTGTTAGAAGCCACTTTTGTACTTTAGGACCCTTTTGCTGACAGAGCTGTCTCTTTTGTGATGTCTTGATGCAGATGTGTTCCGAGATACCCATGTAAGAGATTCAGAACCTCAAGAAGAGATATTCTGTCTTTGTATTTGGGTTGGTCTGATTGACTAGAGAAGCTGTCATGGTGAAAGAAAAATAGCAATTTATAGGGAGAGGCATTGACAGTCTGGAAAAAACTGACCATTTCAGGGGCCTAAAATGTAGACTATAGGGAGGAGGAGGTGACTTTGTGGCCTGTTGTGTTGGAGGCAGCAGCTACATTGCCTCCTTCAGCCACCCTTGATATTGTCCTTGTTTTATTTTTACTTTTATTTTATTTCTTTTTTTGTGAGACAGAGCCTTGCTCTGTCACCCAGCCTGAATGCAGCGGCACAATCGGCTCACTGCAACCTCCCCCTCCCAGATTCAAGCAATACTCCTGCCTCAGCCTCCTAAGTAGCTGGGATTACAGGCACAAGCCACCATGCCTGGATAAATTTTGTATTTTCTTACAGACAGGGTTTCACTATGTTGGCCAGGCTGGTCTCCAACTCTTGTCCTCAAGTGATCTGCCTGCCTCAACCTCCCAAAATGCTGAGATTACTGGCATGAGCCACCACGCCTGGCCTTGTCCCTGTTTTAGAGATGGTGAAATGGATGCCCCAAGACGTTAAAGTCTCTTGTCTGAGATGATTACTAAAGTCAGGAACTGGCAGAACTGCAATTCAAATGTATATCTATCTAGTTGCAAGGCACAAGCATGTTTTTACGTTCACCGAAGAGTTAACCTATGGAAGAAAAGGGTTTTCTAGTGCAAATTCCCTTAGGCATTAAATGTCTGCTTCTTCCACCTTAACACTTGTGTATCTTTTTTTTTTTTGAGGCAGGGTCTCCCTGTCACCCATCTTGGAGTGCAGTGGCATGATCACAGGTCACTGGAGCCTTGACCTCCTGGGCTCAAGCAGTCCTCCCGCTTTAGCCTCCTGAGTCGCTGGGACCACAGATGTGTACCACCAGGCCCAGCTAATTTTAAACATTTATTTTGTAGAGACAAGGTTTCACGCTGATGCCCAGGTTGGTCTCGAACTCCTGGGCTCAAGCAATCTTCCTGCCTTGGCCTCACAAAGTATTGTGATTACAGGCATGAGCCACTATGCCTGGCCTAAAATTTGCTTATCTTAACACAGTGATTGTGCTATGTAGGTTAGGTCTTTAGAGCTATCATTTTAGGAGAAATGCATTCTGAAACTTGTCTGGTGCCAAGACATGGAGTGCTTTTGAGCACATCATGCTATTTGAGGAATGTCACTGTATTAGTTTGCTAGAGTTGCCATAACAAAGTACCACAGACTGGTGGCCTAAACTACAGAAATTTATTTTCTCAGTTCTGGAAGGTACAGGTTCAAGATCTAGGTGTCGGCAGGTTTAGTGTCATTCTGAGACTTCTCTCCTAGGCTTGCATGGGGCTACCTTCTAGCAAGAAGGTATAGTGTCCTCACATGGCCCTTTCTGCGCTCACATCCTGTGTGTCTATTTGTGTGTCCAAGTTTTCTCATCTTACAAGGACATCAGTCACACAGGATTAGGGCCCACCATAAGGGCTTTATTTTAACTTAGTTACCCTTTAAAGACTCTGTCTGCAAATATAGTCACATTCTGAGGTACTAGGGTTAGAGCTTCAATATATGAATTTTGGAGGGACATAGTTCAGCCCACAACAGGCACAGAATACCAGCATTTTCATCACACGAGCATGGAATAATAGTTCTAGTCTAAGGTAACTACCATTTGTATAAAATATAAACTCACCTGCCCACAAGGAAAACAGGTGAATCTGAGATTAACCATGATTGATTGTTCACATAATTTTATTTTAATCATATCTTGAGTGGATTACTTACAAATGATAATAGGTGCTAAAGCTTTAAATAAAAAACTATTGAAACAAACATAGTTTCTCAAACCTCAGTTGAGAAAAGCTGAGTGGTATTAGTCCAGACTTTGAGAACTCCTGCATTAAATCTGCAAAAGATAACAGGATGCAATCAGATTTAGACTGAGTGTTATTATTTAGTCACTTGTCACTGGAAGCTGGAAAGATTGGCCTCTATTTATAGGCTGCTCTCTAAGTGCAAATGGCATGTTCTTGTTTGGCTCTGTGGGTTGTTTTGCAGGGGTTCTGACGTAGTCAGATGTCACGCGTTATTCCCTGACCTTCATGTACGTGTTAGGTTATTTATTCTCTATCAGTTATGTTCTTATTTGTTTGAAAATTTTTTTAACCTCTCCAGTCAACAAACTCTTTTGAGTCTTGTAATAACTAAGATTTTTGACTTGGCATATTAACAAATCTGTCTCTGGGCTGGGTGTCGTGGGTCATACCTGTAATCCTAGCACTTTGGGAGGCTGAGGAGGGTGAATTACCTGAGGTCAGGAGTTCGAGACTACCCTGGCCAACATAGTGAAACCCCAACTCTATTAAAAATACAAAAAAATAGCCAGGCATGGTGGTGGGTGCCTGTAGTCCCAGCTACTTGGCAGGCTGAGGCAGGAGAATTGCTTGAACCCAGGAGGCAGAGGTTGCAGTGAGCCGAGATCACACCATTGCACTCCAGCCTGGGCAACAAGAGCAAAACTAACTCTCAATAAATAAATAAATAAATACATAAATAATAAAGAATAAAAATAAATAAATTTGTCTCTGGCTGAACATGGTGGCTCATACCTGTAATCCCAGCACTTTGGGAGGCTGAGGCCAGTAGATTGCTTGAGCTCAGGAGTTTGAGTACAGTCTTGTTGACAAGGTGAAACCCGGTTTGTACAAAAAGTACTAAACTTAGCTGGGAGTGGTGACGTGAGCCTATGATCCCAGCTACTCAGGAGGCTGAGGCAGGAGGATTGCTTGAGGCCAGGAGGCCAAGGCTGCAGCAAGACCCTGTCTCCAAAAAAAAAAAAAAAAAAAAAAAAAAATGGCCTCTGCCTCTTCAAGGGTGCTTATGTTCAATTATAATTATTACAACACTTTTAACATCATATTTTGCTCTTTTTCCCTCATCCTAAATTAGTCGATTTAGACATGGATAACTTTTGAAATTGTAATCCTCTAGATATCATATTAATTGCTTATTTTCTAACGAGAATAAGAGCCCTTGGGAATCTCTAGAATGATGACTTGAAAAGTTCACTAGTAGTTTTTGAACTATGATGTTAATAAGAAATAATTTGGGAAATGTGTAAAACATGTATGGAGGAAAAAAAATCACAGTTGGGCACATTTCTTTATACTCCTAGGTACATTCAAAACAAAGCGAGAGTTGTTTTCTGGTTCTTAAATTCCCTCAAATCTGTAGATCTTCATAATCATAACATTTTCCCTGTGCATCTTCATAAGTAACCATGTGGACAGATGATTTTCTGTAGTTAATGATTTCTTTTTCCTTCTTTTTGAGACAGAGTCTCACTCTGTTGCCCAGGCTGGAGTGCAGGGGCCCTATCTCCACTCGCTGCAACCTCTGCCTCCCAGGTTCAAGCAATTCTGCTTCAGCCTCCAGAGTAGCTAGGATTGTAGGCATGGATTACCATGCCTGGCTAATTTGTGTAGTTTTTAGTAGTGATGGGATTTCGCCATGTTGGCCAGGCTAGTCTTGAACTCCTGACCTCAAGTGATCCGCCTGCTTTGGCCTCCCAAAGTTCTGGGATTACAGGCGTGAGCCAATTGTGTTCTAGTTAATGATTTCATCCAGTCCTTTCCAGCTTTCCAAGTCTGTGCTGCCTCTTTCTGTAAGCTTATTTCTGATGTATCTTTGAGTGTGCCTTAGCCCTGAATGTCTAATTTGTTGTGAAAATAATCATTACACTTTATGTCCTACAGTTAGGCCCTTACATGGTCATCTCGTTTAATGTGACAGCAACTCTATGGGTTAGGATCTATTATCCTGATTTTACAGTGAGGAAATGAAGGCCTATAGAGAAGTAATTTCAAACCCAGATGTTCTTGATGCCATGACCTGTACTCATGCCCCCCATGTTTCACAGCCTTTTAAAAGAGTAATTTATTAAGAGACTGATGTTTGTGAGGTAGTTGAGAAAGGGTAAATATTGTCCTTTCCACATTTTATTAGGGCATTATCAGTAACTGATAGAAAAGTATACTTGGGACTTGGAACACTGCTACATCAGAGATTCACTGGGATACCTCTTTAGTTCAGATACTGCCAGAGCTTAATGTGTAATTTCACTTCTGTGTAATTATGGTTGAAGTACTTTATGTTGTGTTTGTGGGACAGTTTAAATTAATATTTCTTGTTTTTCAACAGTGGGCCACGATACGAATTGAAAAAGGAGCCCCAAAGGAGTCAACTCTTAAAAACTCTGCTTCTGTTGGTGAGTCTTCCTTTTCATAATGATTGTTACCATATTCAAATTGGGTAGGTTTACATGTGACTTTCAATGTATGTTCCTCAAAATACTCTTTTCTGCTGAAGGCTACTTGGTAATACATAAAATGAAAAATAATTTTCTTGCAAAATAAGTTTACGTATCATCACCGACTATACTTTCCTTTTGGAGAGTACTATTGCATACTAATAAAGGCTCAGAAAAGTCCTGCAATAAAGAAACATGCTTGACTAGGTGCAGTGGCTCATGCCTGTAATCCCAGCACTTTGGGTGGCTGAGGCAGGAAGATTGCTTGGGCTCAGGAGTTCAAGACCAGCTTGGTCAGCATCACGAAATCCCGTCTCTACAGAAAATACAAAAATTACCTGGACATGGTGGTGTACACCTATAGTCCCAGCTACTTGAGGTGGGGCTGAGGTGGGAGGATCCCTTGAGCCCTGGAAGTTGAGACTGCAGTGAGCCATGATCATGCCACTGCATTCTGGCCTGGGCAACACAGTGAGACCCTATTAAAAAAAAAAGTCAAACTATCAAACACTTCATTAGAAGGAATTTATCTTCTGGAAGCTTTTCTAAAAGGAATTGTAGAAATTGTATTGTATAATGAGTTTTGGAAATAAAATATTAGACTGAAAACATTTGAGCATTTTTGTATAATTGGATTATGATTTTCTTTATTTTCGTTTTTTGAGATGGAGTCTCGGCTTACTGCAGTCTCCACCTCCTGGGTTCAAGCGATTCTTCCTCAGCCTCCTGAATAGTTGGGATGACAGGTGTGTGCCACCATGCCTGGCTAATTTTTGTATTTTTAATAGAGAGGGGGTTTCGCCACGTTGGCCAGGCTGGTCTGGAACTCCTGACCTTGTGATTTGCCCTCCTCAGCCTCCCAAAGTGCTGGGATTACAGGCATAAGTCACCATGCCCGGCCACAAAGTGTTTCAATTTGGTAGGTGATGGGATTAAAAAAAAATCACTAGGTGAGAGTATCCAGTAGCATGGGTTTAGTTGTTTTTTTCTTTTTTTTTTTAGCCTATATGGAAATGAGAACTTTTTGAATATTTACACCTGTTTGATTACTATTTTTATTATAATTTTTGTCAAATGTCTGCTTTTTGTGTTTTTGATGTTTGTCTTTTCTAAGATGTCTCCAGGAAAGAATGGAAGTGAACAGGAGGAGAAAATATAAATCATAATATTTTAGAATAAGGCTGATACCTGTAAAATTTGTCATATTTAATGCAGAGTGTCTACCATTCCTTTTAGCCTGTGAAATTAGAAATTGACTCTCATAGTTATTGAACATCTGCAACATGTAGGGCTGACAAAGGATCCAAAGTTGATTAAATCATGGTCCCTGCAGGGAGATAGGCATCGGACAGACCACTGTCATAAATACTGAAATAGGTGCATAAGCAAAGGACAGTGTGAGATCTAATTTCAGCTCTGATATGTACTACTTTCATCTCTGCTAATCTCACAGCTGTGCATGGTATGCAACTCTGCTCCTCTCCTGACTTTGTGCTTAGGTATCCAGGGGTACTTAATTACCCTGGGTATTAAGTAAGGGGTGTGTGCCCTGTTGCTACATACTAGTACATGGAGTCATGGGAGAAGCAGCGTCACAATCCTAGACAGACTAATAGAGGGTGATGATGAAACATTTAGTACTTGTGTTCTTGGCTAGTACAGTTTTTGGCCTTGAGAGCACAACATCTCTGTTCCAGCCAAAGTTTAGGCAAGGGTCACAGGCAGGCCAAGGACCCTAGGGGTGTGGGTACAATTTTGAGATATCTCTGAATGATACAGTCCTGAAAACAGATTTTGAGGAGCTGAGAGGGAGAGTTACACTTATTTTCTGCACTGAAAAACTTCCTTCTTCTGCTCTTTCAATTAGTGAAACACATTTTTTTTTGAAATGCATTTCAAGTCTCCCTTCCCAGTTGAATCCCTCTTGCACTGTATTTCTTCTATGCTTTTATTGAATAAGCCAGCTGAAAGCTGAGCCTAGGCAAATTATTATCTTAGTGGTTAAGTAATTTTCTTCTGTCTTTAGCGATAGTCTGCTGTGTCTTTTATTTAAAAGCTGTTTAATTTATTGAGCTTCAGATATGATTATGCATAAATCTCGTTAAGAAGCTCCATTATTGCACCTTCACCTTCCTCTTTTTCTTCTTTTATTTGTTTTGTTTTGAGATGGGGTCTGGCTATATTGTGCCAAATTCCTGGCCTCAAGCAATCCTCCTGCCTCAGCCTCCTAAAGTGCTGGGATTACAGCCATGAGCCATAGTGCCTGGCCATACCTTACTCTTCTAAGCTTAAGGACTTTTCCTCATTGTTAACACAATGATAAAGGTAAATCTTTTCCCCCACTTCAAGAAACTCTGTTATTCTGATCACTGAACTTCAGTGGAGAATATAGAGTTACCCTTCTACTCTAGTTTTGTCCTCTGAAAGCAGTAGTGCTAGAGCCACAGCATAGAAGGTTAGGACAAGAAAATACAAGAATAGCCGGGCGCGGTGGCTCACGCCTGTAATCCCAGCACTTTGGGAGGCCGAGGCGGGCGGATCACGAGGTCAAGAGATCG
>NW_022436985.1:14277792-14279597 GCF_009761245.1 Sapajus apella | reverse complement strand
GAATAATGGCTTGTTTGCTTTTTTTTTAATCAGCTGTGCTTTTGTCGCTGTAGCCATAGGACAAACGCGTGCCCTCAGACCCTGGGACTTGGTCTGACTGAGATATTAGCAATTTTTATTTTAGCCTCTTGTAAATACCAAAGGATTGTTTGACTTTTTCTTTTTTTCTTTACAAATTCTTTGGGAAAGAAGATCGTTTGACGTTTAAGAGGCACCAGCCTTACTTTTGGGCATCTGATTTCCAGGGATTATGATGCTGTTAGATTTAAATCGGTTCGTAGTTTTGATAGTAATTGTGATTAATATTAGTAATTATGTAATTTTAGTGACTCAAGAAGAATTCTACTCTAATTGCCTTATGACACTGGGACATTTTAAATGATTACCAAGAAAAGTCAGCAAGCCTGAATAAAGGCCTGCATTTACCTGGGAGTGAGTCATAAACACCACAAATATGTAGAGGCGGAGGCTTGTCCTTTTGGCATTATTCCCTTAGAGGTTGATGCTGGCATGACTCAGCATTGTTGGCCACAAAGTGCACGCAGCCATCGCAAGTCCTGCACTGTGCCCTGCTCCAACAGCACCACACAGGAAGACTGTGATCGCATGGCTGGCTGTTGATTTAGCCCCTGTGCTAAATTTCTCTTAGCCTTGTATCTCATGTCCGAGTCTCTGCCCCTTTGTCCACCTAAATGCTCAAAAAGGACAAGGTGCTAAGGTGACACTTCTGTTGCTATGCCTATTCAGAGAGAATTCAGGTTGCCTAACATGGCCCTCTAATTTTACTTTGGGAATTTTTTTCTGTGAAGCAATTGAGTAGCCAGTTGAAATCCTGTGTATATTGGTTACATGAACATTAATAACATCTTATACATTCACAGAAAATACGGGATCTTATTTTGTGACAGAAGTTTGAGGAATATCAAGTCAGGTGGGGTCATGCATGCCTGTAGTCGCAGATACTTGGGAGGCTGAAGTGGGAGGATCTCAAGTTTGAGCCTACCCAGGGCAAAATATTGAGACCCATAAAAAAAGGAATTTGAGGAGTATTTTTATATACTTACTTTGTCTTGGACAGGCTATTTTTGATAGTTTAAATTAGTTTTTTTTAAAAAAGAAAAAGGCAGAGAGCCCAACAGAAAAATGAACAAAAGCCTTGAACAGGCCCGTCACAAAAGAGGCACTCCAAGTAATGAATCCATATAAGAAAAGGTGCTCAAACTTACTGGTCATGAGGGAAATAAAAATCAAACCACTCTATCGAAATGTCGACACCACAAGAGCAGAGATTTTTGTTTATCCATGGACATATTATTGATCTGAAAGAGCCACCCATCATGGAGCCCACAGAATGTCAACACTGACCCCACACACTCCCATTGTTGTCCCCATAGACTCTCCTCACTCGGATCCCCAGATCCATTCATCCCACGGACCAGCATCCCTCGCCCTACAGACCACCCCTCACTCGCCCCAGACTCCCTTCACCCATCCCATAGAAGCCCCATCACTCACGCTGCAGACATCATCAAACACCGCACAGATCCCCATCACCCTACAAACTTCCAATTGCGTAACCCACATATTGTTACCCGTGGTCCCACAGACTCCCCTATCACTCTTCTCCACGTCACTCAGTCCCCTCCTTAGCCCCTCCACTTGTCCCCATCCAGCACTCATCACTTAGACCCCTGCACTCAGCCAGGCCTCTCACCTCGGCTCTGCTCTCAAGCCAGGCTTGGCGCCCCACCGCCTGCCCAAATGCATTCAACATCCCCTGAAAGGCCATTTGCCTTCCAGTCCTC
>NW_022436985.1:14273748-14277692 GCF_009761245.1 Sapajus apella | reverse complement strand
ATGTAATTATTATGTATTAGTACATGAAATATATATTATTATTATTATTATTTTATTATTTTTACCATGAGATCTCTGTCACCCAGGCTAGAGTTCAGTGGCACAATCTTGGCTTACTGCAACCTCAGCTCCTGGATTTATTGATTTTTTTGAAGGGTTTTTTTATGTCTCTGTCTCCTTCAGTTCTGCTCTGATCTTAGTTATTTCTTATCTTCTGCTAGCTTTTGAGTTTTTTTTGATCTTGCTCCTCTAGCTCTTTCAATTTTGATGACAAGGTGTCAATTTTAGATCTTTCCTTGCTTCTCATGTGGGCATTTATTGCTATAAATTTCCCTCTAGACACAGCTTTAAATGTGTCCCAGAGATTCTGCTACGTTGTGTCTTTGTTCTCACTGGTTTCGAAGAACATCTTTATTTCTGCCTTCATTTCATTGTTTATCCAGTTGTCATTCGGGAGCAAGTTGTTCAGTTTCCATGTAGTTGTGCAGTTTTGACTGAGTTTCTTAATCCTGAGTTCTAATTTGATTGCACTGTGGTCTGAGAGACTGTTTGTTATGATTTCCATTCTTTTGCGTTTGCTGATGAGTGATTTACTTCCAGTTATGTGGTCAATTTTAGAGTAAGTGCGATGTGGTGCTGAGAAGAATGTATATTCTGTGGATTTGGGGTAGAGAGTTCTGTAGATGTCTGCTAGGTTTGCTTGGTCCAGATCTTCATTCAAGTCCTGGATATCCGTGTTGATTTTCTATCTTGATCTCATATTGACAGTGGAGTGTTAAAGTCTCCCGTTATTATTGTGTGGGAGTCTAAGTCTCATTGTAGGTCGTTAAGAACTTGTTTTATGTATCTGGGTGCTCCTGTATTGGGTGCATATGTATTTAGGATGGTTAGCTATTCTTGTTGCATTGGTCCTTTTACCATTATGTAATGCCCTTCTTTGTCTCTTTTGATCTTTGTTGGTTTAAAGTCTGTTTTATCAGAGACTAGGATTCTAACCCCTGAATTTTTTTGCTCTCCATTTGCTTGGTAAATCTTCCATCCCTTTATTTTGAGTCTATGTGTGTCTTTGCACATGAGATGGGTCTCCTGAATACAGCACACCAATGGATCTTGACTTTTTATCCAGTTTACCAGCCTGTGTCTTTTGATTGGTGCATTTAGGCCACTTACATTTAAGGTTGATATTGTTATGTGTGAATTTGATCCTGCCATTTTGATGCTAGCTGGATGTTTTGCCCGTTAGTTGAAGCATTTTCTTCATTGTGTCTATGGTCTTTACCATTTGGTACATTTTTGCAGTGTCTGGTACTGGTTGTTCCTTTCCATGTTTAGTGCTTCTTTCAGGAGCTCTTGTAAGGCAGGTTTGGTGGTGACAAAATCTCTCAGCAATTGCTTGTCTGTAAAGGATTTTATTTCTCCTTCACTTATGAAGCTTAGTTTGGCTGGATATGAGATTCTGGGTTGACAGTTTGTTTCTTTAAGGCTGTTGAATATTGGCCCCACTCTCTTCTGGCTTGTAGGGTTCCTGCCGAGAGATCTGCTGTGAGTCTAATGGGCTTCCCTTTGTGGGTGATCTGACCTTTCTCTCTGGCTGCCCTTACCATTTTCTCCTTCATTTCAACCCTGGTGAATCTGATGATTATGTGCCTTGGGGTTGCTCTTCTTGAGGAGTATCTTTGTGGTGTTCTCTGTATTTTCTGGATTTAAATGTTGGCCTGCCTTGCTAGACTGGGGAATTTCTCCTGGATAATATCCTGAAGAGTGTTTTCTGGCTTGGATTCATTCTCCTGGTCACATTCACGTACACTGATATACCGTAGATTAGGTCTTTTCATATAATCCCATATTTCTTGGAGGCTTTGTTCATTTCTTTTCACTCTTTTTTCTCTAATCTTGCCTTCTCATTTTATTTCATTGAGTTGATCTTCAATCTCTGATATCCTTTCTTCTGCTTGATCGATTTGGCTATTGAAAATTTTGTATGCTTCACGAAGTTCTTGTGCTGTGTTTTTCAGCTCCGTCAAGTCATTTATATTCTTCCTTAAGCTGGTTATTCTGGTTAGCATTTTTTCTAGCCTTTTTTCAAGGTTTTTTGTTTCTTTGCATTGGGTTAGAACATGTTACTTTAGTTTGGAGATGTTTGTCTGAAGCCTGCTTCTGTCAATTCATCTCCACCTCCATTCTGTTTTGTTCCCTTGCTGGTGAGGAGTTGTGATTCTTGGAGGAGGAGAGGCATTCTGATCTTTTATGATTTCATCCTTTTTGTGCTGGTTTCTTACCATCTTCGTGATCTTTGAAGTTGGTGATTTTGGATGGTGTCTCTGAGTGGACATCCTTTCTATTGATGTTGAAACTATTTCTTTTTGTTTTTTAGTGTTCCTTTTAACAGTCAGTCCCCTTTGCTGTAGGACTGCTGGAGGTCCACTCCAGACCTTGCTTGCCTGGGGATCACCTGTGGGGGCTGCAGCACAGCAAGGATTGCTGCCTGATCTTTCTTCTGGTAGCTTTGTCCCAGAGGGGTACCCACCAGTTGTCAGGCAGAGCTCTCCTGAATGTGGCATCTTTTTGGTTATTCAGGATTCAGGGAGTCATTTGAGGAGGCATTCTGTCCCTTGTCTGCCTGCAGCGGTGCTGCTGGGCTGCCACGGGGTCAATCCATCTGCTGTGTAAGCTTCTTCTGGCTTTTGTTTACACAGGGAAGATCAGCTATGGCAGACGCCCTTTCCCTCACTGAGCTCAATTATCCTGGATTGAGCTCAAACTGCTATGCTGGGTGCCAAACTCTTGAGTTAGAGGGCTTCAGTTTGCTGGTCTTTGTAGGGGTGGGACCTGCCAAGCCATATCACCTGCCTTTCTGCTTTTAGCTCTCCCTCTTTCTGGGCATCAGGGAGTTCTGTCTGGCAGGTACGCTTGGCGCTGTTCCAAAACGTCCGACCAGATCTGTGCTGACAACCTGCAGCGTGGCAGGCCAGAGCTGCCACTCAGATCTGTGCTAGTAACTCATGGCCCTTTTCAGCCTGTCGGGGATCTCCTTGTCTGTGGGTTGCAAAGGTGATGGGGATGCGCAGTATCTGAACTGAAATACCGAGGGGAAGAGTCCCTGATCCTCTGTCCAGTTGCACTTCCCGGGTGGCGCAGTGTCCTGCCCTGCCTCAGTTTGCTCTCCTTGGGCTACACCAACTGTCCAACCAGTCCCATTGAAATGAACCTGGTACCTGAGTTGGAAATGTGGAGATCGCTTGCCTTTTACTTTGCTCTCGCTGGGAACTGCGCTCTGGAGCTGTTCCTATTTGGCCATCTTGGTGAAAATCCCTTAAATTTATTTTTTATTAAAACTTTTTTTTTTTTTTTTTTTTTTTTTTGGTAGAGGGTGGTCTTGCTGTGTTGCCCAGGCTGATGTCAAACTCCTGGTCAAAGTGATCCTCCTCCCTTGGCCTCCCAAAGTGCTGGGATTACAGGTGTTAGCCATCATGCTTGGCTGGGAGTGGTTATCTTTTGGAGGGAGGGCAACAGGTGGTGAGGAAGGGCTCTAACTGATTCTGTAATTTTTTTTTCTTTAAAATATATCTGGGCTGGGGCCCAGTGCAGTGGCTCACGCCTGTAATCCTCACACTTTGGGAGGCCGAGGCAGGCAGATAACCTGAGGTCGGGAGTTTGAGACCAGCCTGACCAACATGGAGAAACCCCATCGTTACTGAAAATACAAAATTAGGTGGGCATGATGGCACATGCCTGTCATTCTAGCTACTAGGGAGGCTGAGGCAGAAGAATCGCTTGAACCTGGGAGGCAGAGGTTGTGGTGAGCCAAAATCAGGCCACTGCATTCCAGCCTGGGTAACAAGAGCAAAACTCTGTCTCAAACACACACACACACACACACACACACACACACACACTCTCTCTCTCTCTCTCTCTCTCTCTCTCTCTCTCTCTCTCTCTCTCTC
>NW_022436985.1:14262746-14273738 GCF_009761245.1 Sapajus apella | reverse complement strand
CTCTCTCTCTCTCTCTCTCTCTCTCTCTCTCTCTCTCTCTCTCTCTCCTGGGCTGGGAGTGGTGGCTCATGCCTGTAATTCCAGTACTTTGGAAGGCTAAGATGGTGGGATCATGAGGTCAAAAGGTTGAGACCATCCTGGCCAACATGGGACACCCTGTCTCTACTAAAAATACAAAAAATTATCTGTGCGTGGTGGTGTGCACCTGTAGTCCCAGCTACTCGGGAGGCTGAGGCAGGATAATTGCTTGAACCTAAGAGGTGGAGTTTGCAGTGAGTTAGCCTGGTGAGTGAGACTCCGTCTAAAAAAAAAAATTAAAAAAAAGAATTTATATATACCTGACGCAAGTACGACAATGAGTATCTTTTTTCCTTTGTCAACTCATTTTGGGGGGTTAAATTTGTATTGTAATCATAAAAAATAGAAAACCCCAACCAAATAAAACATCAATAATAATTCTGACAAGTAGAACTAGTTACATATGAATGGAAGATAGGTACCTTCTTGGGGTGTGATTTGATGGTTATTTGCTCCAAAACACATCTCTATTCAGTCTGACCAGTGCCTGCAATTTCAACTGAAACCTATGGAACAAAGGAGTTTTTAATAAAAATACATGACCTCTAAAAGCTGGTTTTCTCACCCTCGGCACTACTGATACTTTGGATTGGGTAATTCTTTGTTGTGGGGAGCAGTCCTGTACAATGTGAGATGTTTAGCAGCATCTCTGGCCTCTACCCAGTAGATGACAGACCGTAGCACACCGCCATTGTGACAACCAACAACGTGTGCACACTACAGGTGCGCACTACCAAGCCCGGCTAATTTTTTACTTCTTGCAGAAGTGGGGTTTCATTATGTTGTTCTGACTTGTCTCGAAATCCTGGGTTCCGGTAATCCTTTAGGTTGGCCTCCCAAAGTGCTTGGATTAAAGACTGACTGTCTTATTTATTCAGGGAAGTTCTCTTCACTATTGATAGGAGCAGACATATGGTAGCTAGTATCTACCATCTTGAAAATCCAGCTTGTCCTTTTAGAATTATTCCCAAAACCAGCCTTCCCACCCTCTGCATATCTCCTGGTATCTTTTTTAATGGAGGCAGGGTTTCACTATGTTGGTCAGGCTGGTCTCGAACTCCTGACCTCAAGTGATCCACCCGCCTTGGCCTCCCAAAGTGCTGGGATTACAGGCATGAGCCACCACTCCCGGCCCTCTCCTGGTATCTTTATCCCCCAGAGAAAAATCCCAATTAAAACTTCAAAGCTTTTTTATATTGTTTCTGTATTTTAGGCAAGGAACCTATCAATAATAATAATCATAATCACCACCATTTGTTGAACATTGGCCCCACTGTGCCAAATTATTTATTATATATGAGGGGGTCTTATTAATTGTCATTTTACTTGTTCTACATTGCATGGCTGGTCAAAGGCAGCTTGAAAAGAATCCCAGTTTTTCTGTTCTACTCAAAAGTCCCTGTTACCTCTTCCTATTACTCTTTCTTTCCTTTTTTTGACCTTCTGAAACTTCCTGCTACTCTCTTACTATGCCTTCCTTACTAGCTCCTCTGGTCCATACCTTCTGATTCCTTTGTTGTTTAAGGTGAGTCTTCTACAAATGGAATGGAAGCTCCTTTTTTTTTTTTTTTTTTTTTTTTTGAGACGGGGTCTTGCTCTGTCACCCAGGCTGGAGTGCAGTGGTGTGATCTAAGCTCACTGCAACCTCTGCCTCCCCAGTTCAAGGGATTTTCTTGCCTCAACCCCCTGAGTAGCCAGGACTACAGGCATGTGCCACCATGCCTGGCTAATTTTTGTATTTTTAGTAGAGACTGGTTTTGCCTTGTTGGCCAGGCCAGTCTTGAACTCCTGACCTCAGGTGATCTACCCGCCTCGGCCTCCCAAAGTGCTGGGATTACAGGTGTGAGTCACCATGCTCGACCTCCTTTTTTGAGAGTTGGCTTTGTCACTGTGACACAAAAAGAAATATGTATTGGATTTCTGTTCCCTCCCACTTTCCTGGCACATAGATCCTAGAACCTTTGGCATTTCTGCAGTGATAAGCAATAGTGTCTTTGTGTATGCTGATGAGATGACTGGTGGCTGGGAGCTCCTCGAAAGCCTCAGGATGGTGGCTGATTGCCAGATGAGCCAAACATGTGATTAGAGGGTTGGAACTTTCAGCTCCCCTCCACATTGGTCCCCAAAGAGCAGTGATTTAAGCGATCATGCGATGTCGTGAAGCCTCTATAAAAACTCAAAAAGACAGGGTTTAGAGAACTTCTAGGTTGTTGAACACATCCAGGTGCCTGGTGGGAGGTGCACCCCAGCTTCATAGGAACAGAGGCTTCTGTGCTAGGGACCTTCTGCACCTTGTCATCTGTGCAATCTTCATCTGGCTGTTCATTTGTCTGCTTTAAAGTATCCTTTGTAATAAATCAGCACTGGTAAGTAAAGTGTTACACTGAGTTCAGTGAGCTATTTTAGCAAATGACTGAACCTGAGGAAAGGGGCTGTGGGAACCCTCAATTTATAGCTGGTAGATCAGAAGTACCAAAGGCTTGGACTTGCGATTGACACCTGAAGTGGAGGCGGTCTTTTGAACTGAGCCCTTCATTTGTGGGATTTGACTCTAAACCCAGGTAGATAGTGTCAAAATTTAATTGAATTATGGGACATTTAGCTGATGTTGGAGAATTGTTTGGTATGGGAGAAAACCCACACATCTGGGGTCACAGGAGTGTTCTGTGTTGTGGTGAGAGTATAGCAGAAAAAAAGTAAAAAATAAGTTCTTTTCTTATTATGTAGTCACCAGGACACTCATAACAGTTCATCCTCAAGTCATCAATGAAATTTTTGAAGAAACAAATCTATTAAGAATATTTAGCATTACAGGCCGGGCATGGTGGCTCATGCCTGTAATCCCAGCACTTTGGTAGGCTGAGGCGGGCAGATCATGAGATCAGGAGATTGAGACCATCCTGGCCAACATGGTGAAACCCCGTCTCTACTAAAATACAAAAAATTAGCTGGGCATGGTGGTGCACACTTTTAGTCCCAGCTACTTGGGAGGCTGAGGCAGGAGAATCACTTGAACACAGGAGGCGGAGTTTGCAGTGAGCTGAGATCATTCCACTGCACTCCAGCCTGGTGACAGAGAGATACTCTGTCTCAAAAAAAAAAAAAAAAAAAAAAGATTATTTAACATTCCAATCAAAGATACCATACATAAATGACAAACCACAAGGCTGACATCTTAAGTGAATTGATGGTTCATTTGACAGTGGAGTTTTATGAATGCATCTCTGTTGTGGGATTTCTTGTTTAATCAAATTAGCTGTTTCCAAATCAACAGAGATAATGTGGGCTGCCAGCCAAGATGTGGGTCAATAGTGTGTTGAGTGGGTTGTTAGGATGGTAGTCATTGGCCACCGCAGTCTTGGTGGCTCACGCCTGTAATCCCAGCACTTTGGGAGGCTGAGGCTGGTGGATCACAAGATCAGGAGTTCAAGAACAGCCTGGCCAACATGGTGAAACCTCATCTCTACTAAAAATACAAAAATTAGCCAGGTGTGGTGATGTGCGCCTGTAATCCCAGCTACTCAGGAGGCTGAGGCAGGAGAATTGCTTGAACCTGAGAGGCTGAGGTTGCAGTGAGCTGAGATCTCACCACTGCACTCCAGTCTGGGTGACAGAGTGACTCTGTCTCAAAAAAAAAAAAAAAAAAAAAAAAGATGTTGTTAAAATGGAACTCTGTTGAGACCATTCTGGCCAACATGGTAAAACCTCATCTTTACTAAAATACAAAAAAATAGTTGGGCATGGTGGCGCACAGTTTTAATCCTAGCTACTGGGGAGGCTGAGGCAAAGGCATGAGAATCACTTCAGCCCATGAGGTGGAGGTTGCAGTGAGTCGTGATTGCACCACTGCACCCCAACCTGGGTGACGCAGTGAGACTCCAACTCAGAAAAAAGAAAAAAAGAAAAAAAAAAACCACTAAAAAAAAAGGAACTTTGCCTGTTAGTCTCTTTTTTTTGGCTGTTATTCTCAACAGTTTTTTTTTTTTTCAGTGCTAACTGACAACAGGTTAGTGTCCACAGCTCCACTCCACCTCCATTTATGCATCAAAATTCACAGTTAATTATGTGGTTAATACTTACATTTGTGGTTAAAATTTTCCTATTTTATAATCAGCATTGATTATTTTGTAAGTTTTTGGAGAACTACTGGAATATGTAATGATGAAAAAAGAAATAGATTTTCTCATCTACTTTTCCCAAAAAATGTTAATTTACTTTTTCTTTTTCTTTTTTTTTTTTTTTTTTGAGTCGGAGTTTCACTCACGTTACCCAGGCTGGAGTGCAATGGCACGATCTCGGCTCACTGCAACCTCCGCCTCCCGGGTTCAGGCAATTCTCCTGCCTCAACCTCCTGAGTCGCTGGGATTACAGGCATGCGCCACCGTGCCCAGCTAATTTTTTGTAGTTTTTTTAGTAGAGACGGGGTTTCACCATGTTGACCAGGATGGTCTCGATCTCTTGACCTCGTGATCCACCCGCCTCGGCCTCCCAAAGTGCTGGGATTACAGGCGTGAGCCACCGCGCCCGGCCTTATTTACTTTTTCTAGCTTAGTGTTTGTCTTAGTCCACTCAGGCTGCTGTAACAAAATACCATAGAGTGGGTGGCTTATAAACAACAGACACTGAGTTTTCACAGTTCTGGAGGCTGGAAAGCCCAAGCCAAGGCCCAGCTTCCTGGTTTGTACAGGGCTGTCCTTTTGCTGAAACCTCACATGATAGGAGTGAGGGATCTTTTTAGGACCTTTCTTTTTTTTTCTTTTTTTTCTTGAGATGGAGTCTCACTCTGTTGCCCAGGCTGGAGCACAGTGGCGCAATTTTGGCTCATTGCAACCTCCACCTCCCGGGTTCAAGTGATTTTCCTGCCTCAGCCTCCTGGGTAGCTGGGACTACCAGCTCGTGCCACTACGCCTGGCTAATTTTTTGTATTTGTAACAGATGGGGTTTCACCATGTTGGTCAGGATGGTCTCCATCTCTTGATCTTGTGATCTGCCTGCTTTGGCTTCCCAAAGTGCAGGGATTACAGGCGTGAGCCATGGCACCCGGCAGGACCTTTCTTATAAGGGCACTAGTCCCATTCATAAGGGCTCCACCCTCATGATCTAATTACCTCTCAGAGATCCCAGCTCCAAACACTCTCACACTGGGGATTAGGTTTCAACACATTAGTGTTGGGAGACGCAAACATTTAGTCTATGGCAGTACTTTTAACTTGGTTTTGATAACTGAGGGATGCTAGCAGAAAATTACTCAGCTATTAAAAAGGGGAGGAGTGCAAACTATTCTATTACAGACATGCAAACCATGTAGAAATGGGAATATTGAAGGTACCTTTATTTTAGTAAAGCTTTTGATTGTATTCTAATCCCAAATAACAGGGTCAGCAGATCCATTCTGCCTGTTCCCTTGCTATCATCCTGGCAGACATCACTAGTTGAAGTCTGTCCCTAACTCAGGGGTCTCCAGTCTTGTGGCTTCCCTGGGCCACAGTGGGAGGAGAAGCATTGTTTTGGGCCACACGTAAAATACACTAACAATAACGATAGCTGATGAGCTTTAAAAAATTGCAAAAAAAATTCATAATGTTTTAAGAAAGTTGATAAATTTGTGTTGGGCCACATTCAAAGTGTCCACATGCAGCCCACAGGCCATGGGTTGGACAAACTTGCCCTAAACCATGGTATGGCCTCAGAACTCTTCTTTCGTGCAATCCAGCAGACGGCTACTCATGTCTCACTGTTTTGGAGTTGGCCTTTGCACCACCTCTGAGAATAGATAGGGGTTCTCACACTGTGTACCAGAAAGGATCACTAACAGAGTTGGGAAACCTGTTGAGTAGCTGGGTTTTCGCATGCATTTGGTTTTACTGTTTGAGGTGGTACTGATGAATTTGACATAAGAGCATCCAATCAACTACATTGCCCTTTACCTTAAGAGTTTTAAACAATGTAGAAAACTGGAATAGAATTTAATGTCATCTTGGCCAGGTGTGGTAACACATGCCTATGATCCCAGCACTTTGGGAGGCTGAGGTCGGTGGATCCCCAGAGGTCGGGAGTTCGAGAGCAGCCTGGCCAACATGGTGAAATCCCGTCTCTACTAAAAATGCAAAAATTTAGCCAGGCATAATGGCGAATGCCTGTAATCCCAGCTACTAGAGAGGCTGAAGCAGGAGAATCGCTTGAACTGGGGAGGTGGAGGTTGCAGCGAACCCAGATCATGCCACTGTACTCCAGCTTGGGGACAGAGCCAGACTCTGTCTTAAAAAATAGAAAAGTCATCTTGGTAGTTTTGATGAATGAGCCATCAGAGAGTGGGACTACTTTTAAGATTGTTTACCTAAAGTTGATGCTGTAAAGTGGGATTAACAAAAACTAGGCTGGGTTATGTGATAAAGGCTTGCTACAGAATGGCAAAGGCAGATACAACCAGACAGTGAAAAACAAGGCAAAACACAGAACCTAAAACCATGCTGCAGTGCATAACAGAACCAGCATGTTGAACTACACAGCCATGACTGAACCACTCACCCTGGTTTCTGCCATGAACAATGCTTGCTGAGTGTCTTCTGTGTGCCTAGGTTATATGCTGAACTATGTGAAACGGGGCACGCTCTCAAGTAATGCTTAGCCCAGTTGAGGAGATACCACTAATATCCATGTGGCAATTGAGAACCAGGAAGTGTTTGTTATTAAATTATGCAAACATATAAACATAATTAAATTTAACATATGAGCATAATTAATTTGAGGAAGAAAATTCTTACATGCAGTATGAAAGGAGACCATTTTGGATGGGGGATATTAGAATATGTTTGGTGGCTATGTTGGCGTTGAACCGGCCATGTGGAGATGGGTTGGGATTACATAAAGTGAGAAGACTGTCTGAACTGGAGTGATGAGGGAATAGCTTAAGTAGCAGTGGGAATGTATTTAGTTTATAGAAGGGACACAACGTAGAGATAAGGTTGTCAAAGAGCAAGATTAGGTTTTGGAGCTCCTAAAAGCAGTTTGGATTTCATATAAAAGCATAGATAAGCCCAGGTTTACTGTTCATATTAAGGGTGATAAGATGGAAATTCTGAAGCCTGAAAAATGGTTAAAATAAATAAGAAATGAGCAGGTATGGGCTGCCTGGGCACCATACCAGAGAAGCTTGGAGGCAAGGCCTGCCCACCCCAGGGAGAAACACTGAGGCTCAAACTGGTGAAAAGCAGGCCACATCGCAGATTGTAAATGAGTAAATGACATCTGTGAAGGCTGATTATTGAATTTAGAGAAAAACCAAGGGATGACTCATATTAAGTTGGTTAACTAAGTTGGAAAGAGGAAGAAACCCATGTTTTCTCAAATTCTTAAGAGATGGAACAAAAAGATTGGCTTAAATGGAAATAAAAGAATTATATATAAGAAAAAACTTCTTGTTAAAGAAAATCTATAAAAAATTTTTTTTTTTTCTTTTTGAGACGGAGTTTCGCTCTTGTTACCCAGGCTGGAGTGCAATGGCACGATCTCGGCTCACCGCAACCTCCGCCTCCTGGGTTCAGGCAATTCTCCTGCCTCAGCCTCCTGAGTAGCTGGGATTGCAGGCACGCGCCACCATGCCCAGCTAATTTTTGTATTTTTAGTAGAGACGGGGTTTCACCGTGTTGACCAGGATGGTCTCGATCTCTTGACCTCGTGATCCACCCGCCTTGGCCTCCCAATATAAAAATTTTAAATATCTGTTCATTTTTAAACCCCCTTTAGGGAGTGCTCATCTCTGTAACCGTGGGACTATCTCATGTGGATTACTTACTCTATAGGCAAAGAAAGCTGGAAAATTTCTTTTTCTTTTTTTGAGACAGAGTCTTGCTCTGTTGCTCAGGCTGGAGTGCAATGGCCCAATAATTTGCTCACTGCAACCTTCACCTCCCAGGTTCAAGTGATTCTTCTGCCTTAGCCTCCTGAGTAGCTGGGATTACAGGTGCATGCCACCACACCCCACTAATGTTTTGTATTTTAGTAGAGTCGCAGTTTCTGTTGCCCAGGCTGGCCGTCAACTTCTGAGCTCAGGCAAATCCATCCATCTTGGCCTCCCAAAGTGCTGGGATTATAGGCGTGAGCCATCATGCCCGACATCTCATTTCTTACTTATTTTTGTTTAAAAATTTAAAAAAAATTTTTTTTTTTTTGTATTTAAGTGATGTCACAGCCATACGTACCTGCTCATTTCGCCTGAGAAATAGGAGTGAATCCTGAAGCATGAGGATGCAGGGGATACTGAGGACAGATTTTGTGGGTGGGATATTTTCGCTCCTTTTACCTTTAAGTATCTGGGAAAATGCACTCTATGCAGAGGATAGCAACTTGGAGGAATAGTGGTGATACAGTTTGGATGTGTGTCCTCTCCCAAATCTCATGTTGAAATATAATCCCCAGTGTTGGAGGTGGGGCCTGGAGGGAGGTGATTAGATCACAGGAGTGGGTTCTTAGGAATGGTTTAGCAATATCCCCGTGGTACTGTCGTCATGACAGTGAATGAGTTCTTACAAGATGTGGTTATTTAAGTGTGCGGCACTTCCTCTCCCTCTCTCTATCTTGCTCCTGCTCTGGCCGTGTGATGTGCCTGTCCCCCTTTTTTGCCTTCTGCCATGATTGTAAGTTTCCTGAGACCTCCCCAGGAGCAGATGCTGTCATACTTCCTGTACAGCCTGCAGACCCATGAGCCAATTTAACCTCTTTTCTTGTAAATTACCCAATCTATGTATTTCTTTATAGCAATATGAGAACAGACTAATACAACTAGTGTCAGGCCTTTATAAAAAGTTAATACATTTTGGAGACAGTGTATACACATAGCAAATGACACCCTTATTCAAGTTATTAGAGAAAACAGCACTGTGGGGGGTGATTTCTAGTATCCTTTTGCAACCAGCAGTATACTCTTGGTTTAAGGGGAGAGAAACTGATAATGAATTCCAGAGGCCATCATTTTGATAAAACAAAAACAAAACAGAATTTTGTCAAAAAAAGGAGATTAATGCCAGAAAGAGATTACAGGCTTTGGCTATGTGTAATCAATAACATGCTTGGTAGACTATGTAAAGTACTTAAAGTCTTTGCAAGGTAAGTATATGTCTTTTTTTTTTTTTTCAAGGTTTGCAGCTTTTTATTTATTAAGTTGGTATCTGTCAGTGTATCATTCATATCCCTTATAGAGAAATTTCATTATATAAATGCAAGTAGTTCAATTTACCTGTAGTTCCCAACCTTTGTTGCTAAAAAGGGATGCTGAAGTAAATATATCTGTAACATGAATTCTTAGCAATAGGATTGCTCTGTCAGGGAACATGTGTGATTTGGATTGGTAGTGTCAAATTGCTGGCCGTAATGCCCTCTATTATGGAGGCTAGTGGGGCTATGAGTTCCCACTAGGAGTGTAGGCAAGTGCCTGTCTCCCCATGCCTTCACCAATGTTGTGAATATATCTAACTTTTGGATTTGTGCCAATCTGAAAGATAGGAAATGGAAACTCAGTTTAGCCTTAATTAGCATTTCTCTGATAAAGGATGTGCATTTGTACATGTTTTTATATTTAAGGGCCAGTTGCATTAATTATTCTGGGAATTATCTACTCATGTTTTCTGATCATTATTCTATCAGGCTATTCTGTTTCTTTGTTTTCTAGGACCTTCTCATATATTAAAATTAGTAGTGGGTGTGGTGGTTCATGCCCATAATCCTAGCACTTTGGGAGGCTGAGGAGGGAGGACAGCTAGAGCCCAGGAGTTCAAGACCAGCCTGGACAATGTAGCAAGACCATATCTCTATAAAATCTTAAAAAATTAGCCAGGTGTGGTGGTACGTCCCTGTGGTCCCAGCTACTTGGGAGGCTGAGGTGGGAGGATCACATGAGCTCAGGTGGTCATGGCTACAGTGAGCTGCAGTCACACCACTGAACTCTAGCCTGGGCAGCAGAGCAAGACTGTATCTCAAAAAAGAAAAAAAAAAGGATTAGCTTTTATCTGTGGTGAAAGACAAATATTTGTTTCAGTTTGCAATTTGTATTTTTACCTGTGCTTATCATACTTGTTACTGTGCAGACATTTTTTATTTTTATGTAGTCTAATTTATCAATATTTTCTTTTTCTAACTTCTGGATTTTGAGATTTTAGTAGAAAGATTTTTTTTTTCCTCTGCCAAATTTTAACAGAATTTCCCAAAGTTTTCTTTGATTACTTTTAGGGTTTTATTTTTGTATTTTTTTAAAGATGGTGTTTCACCATGATGGCCAGGCTGGTCTTGAACTCCTGACCTCAGGTGATCCACCCACCTCAGCCTCCCAAAGTGCTAGGATTACAGGCAAGAGCCACCGCGCCTGGCCTAGGGTTTTATTTTTTATGTTAAAATCTTTGATTCATTTATTCTCATGTTTTTCTAGGTGTCTATCTAGTTGTCTCAATACTCTATGAAAAAATCCTCTAACCAACTGATTTGAGATGCTTCTTTAATAATTTACAGAATTCCATTATACGTATTTTTATTTTTATTTTTTTGAGATGGAGTCTCACTGTGTTGCCCAGACTGGAGTGCAGTGGCATGATCTCAGCTCGCTGCAACCTCTGCCTCCCAGGTTCAAGTGATTCTCCTGCCTCAGCCTCCCAAGTGCCCACCATTGTGCCTAGACAATTTTTGTATTTTTAGTAGAGATGAGTTTCACCATGTTGACCAGGCTGGTTTTGAATTCCTGACCTCAGGTGATGATCCTCCCATCTTGACCTCCCAAACTGCTGGAATTACAGGTGGGCCACCATGCCCAGCCTCCAGTTTATACATGTGGATCTGTTTCTGAGCTATTTTATTTCATTTTTGTACTTGTCTTCTCATGCACTGTTATCATATTATTTTAATTATTGATTTCTTTTTTTGAGACAG
>NW_022436985.1:14260393-14262346 GCF_009761245.1 Sapajus apella | reverse complement strand
TTTTTTCTTTTTTTTTTATAAAGACAGGGTTTCACCATGTTGGTCAGGCTGGTCTTGACCTCCCAACCTCAGGTGATCCACCGCCTTGGCCTCCAGAGTGCTTGGATTACAGGCGTGAGCCACCACGCACAGCCAGGAATAGTCGTTCTTATTATTTTTAATATTTATTCTTTTTTAAAGAAATTAATTAAATAATTTAATTTTTTAATAGAGACAGGGTTTTACCAGGTTGGCCAGGCTGATCTGGAAGTCCTGACCTTAAGTGATCCACCTGCCTCACTCAGCCTCCCAAAGTGCTGAGATTACAGGTGTAAGCCACCACAACCAGCCTCCTATTTATTCTTGTTTACTTATTTTTCCATATGATCTTGAGATTCAGCTTTCTATGATACAAGGAAATACAATGGCCCATTTTTATTGGAGTTGTATTCAATTTATAAATTTGAGGAAGGTTTGACATTACCTATGTTGGGTCTTACTTTCCGAGGATATTATATCTTTCCATTTGTTTAGGTTTTCTTTATTTTCTCCCCATTTGTTAGGTTTTCATTTGCATCCTTAAGCGATGTCTTAAAAATTTCCTCAGATAGGTATTGTACATTTCCTCTTAGCTTTATATTTTAGTTGCTATTATAAATAGGCTATGTTCTTCAATTGTATTTTCTAAATAATTGTTGTTCATGTATAGGAAAACTTTCTATTTTAGTAAGATAGAAGGATATAAAATTAAGAATTCTCATACTGTACATGGTTTTTCAGGAATTTCCTTTTGTTCAGATATATAATTATTTTATCTTCAGATATTGATAGGCTTACCATTTCTTATTCAACTTTGGTTGACATTTTACTTCTTTCCCAGTTTGTAGCTCATTTTTTTCCTCTTGTCTGGTTGTGCTGGCTGATGCTCCCTGCAGTGCTGAACAGTAGTGGTGCTGGTTGGCATTCCTATGTGGATGGTCTTCAGTGCCTCCAGGGTCTTCCCAATAAGGATCATGTAGGCTTTGATCTATTTTTCCATCTCATGTTAAATAGCTGTTGATTCTTGTTTTATTATTTTAAGTTAAGAATGAATGTTGAAATTTTCATGCTTTTAAAGCATGTCTGATTCCCCCGGTTAGATCCATTGTGGTGAATTTTATTAATAACTTTGAAAATATTTGAATTATCTTTGCATTTATGGAATAAACATTACCTGATCATAATATGATGCTTGAAGTTGTCTGCTGAAATTGAAGTTAGGATTTTTACAGTTGATTCTTATACTCGTGATCAGTGTGTTACTTACCTATCTTCCTTCATTTCTCCCTCACTTGTCAGTTTAAATATTTGGTAGAATTCCTTAAAAAAAAAAAAAAAAAAGGTCTGGGCCCAAAGCAGGAGCTTATGCCTGTAATCCCAGCACTTTGGGAGTCTGAGGGGGTGGATCACTGAGCTTGGGAGTTCCAAGACCAGCCTGGGCAACATGGCAAAATCCTGCCTCTATTAAAAAAAAAAAAAAAAAAAAAAAAAAAAAAAAAAAAAAAAAAAAAGCCTTGGTTTGGTGCTTATTGGTTGGCTAGGGGTGGGTATGTAAGTATTTTTTTTTGTGCCCTGCAACATTATTTCATCTGTGCAATGGTTCTCTTTAGCATGTTCATCTCTTGGTGTCAGTAAAGCTTTGAAAGTTTTTTTTGTTTTTTTTTTTAAATAGAAAGTTATCGGCCGGGCGCGGTGGCTCAAGCCTGTAATCCCAGCACTTTGGGAGGCCGAGGCGGGTGGATCACGAGGTCAAGAGATTGAGACCATCCTGGTCAACATGGTGAAACCCCGTCTCTACTAAAAACTACAAAAAATTAGCTGGGCATGGTGGCGCGTGCCTGCAATCCCAGCTACTCAGGAGGCTGAGGCAGGAGAATTGCCTGAACCTGGGAGGCGGAGGTTGCGGTGAGCCGAGATCGCGCCATTGCACTCCAG
>NW_022436985.1:14244473-14260293 GCF_009761245.1 Sapajus apella | reverse complement strand
AACTTGTACTTTAAGTTCTGGGGTACATGTGCAGAACGGCAGGTTTGTTACATAGGTATATACATGCCACGGTGCTTTGCAGCATCCATCACCCTGTCATCTACATTAGGTATTTCTCCTAATGCTATCCCTCTCCTAGCCTCCCACCCCCGAATAGTCCCCGGTGTGTAATGTTCCCCTCCCTGTGTTCATGTGTTCTGATTGTTCAACTCCCACTTATGAGTGAGAACATGTGGTGTTTGGTTTTCTGTTCTTGTGTTAGTTTGCTGAGAATAATGGTTTCCAGCTTCATCCATGTCCCTACAAAGGACATGAACCCATCCTTTTCTATGGCTGCATAGTATTCCAAGGTGTATATGTGCCACATTTTCTTTATCCTGTCTATGGTTGATGGGCATTTGGGTTGGTTCCAAGTCTTTGCTATTGTGAACAGTGCTGCAATAAACATATGTGTGCATGTATCTTTATAATAGAATGATTTATAATTCTTTGGGTATATACCCAGTAATGTTGCCCAGATTTTTATTAAAGTTATTTGCATAGGACTTAGTGTAGAGTTCTTTCTTATGATTTTTATGATTTTCTGTTTTTTCTTCTTTGCACATTTTTATTTTGTATTATATGTGGGCTTTCTCTCCTGCCCTTATTTTATTTTTTTAAATTGGATTAAATAGTGGGATATACTGGTGCTTAAAGTAAACTTTACCCTTTTTCATATTTAAAAAAATTGATTATAACTTGTAACTTTAAATGTGCCAACCCAGGCCCCATTACTAGGGGCAGCATGAATAGTTTCATAACTCCGAATGCTTTTTAAAAATAGGCAACTGTGATTGAGTCATCATGATTGAGTAGTGCTTAGGAAAACCAAGGGAGATGCATTTATTTTGAGCACATTTCATGTATGTTAAAGGTCATGATAGTTGTGCCGACTTCTTTCCCTTTTCGTTTTATGGACCTATTGCATGATATATCATAATCTATTTCTTCTAAGGCAGGGTTGTTGCTACCAGAAAACCTGTGAAAATTTTAGGTAGTGTGTTTTTTTCATTTTTCATTTGTATTCACATTTTTTTTCTCTTTGAGACGGAGTTTTGCTCTTGTCCCCAAGGCTGGAGTGCAATGGTGTGGTCTTGGCTCACCACAACCTGTCTCCCGGGTTCAAGTGATTCTCCTGCCTCAGCCTTCTGAGTAGCTAGGATTACAGGTGCTTGCTACCATGCCCGGGTAATTTTTGGTATTTTTAATAGAGATGGGGTTTTCGCCATGTTGGCTAGGCTGGTGTTGAGCTCCTGACAGGTGATCTATCTGCCTTGGCCTCCAAAGTGCTGGGATTACAGGTGTGAGCCACTGTGCCTGGCCTGTATTCACATTTTTCATCTGTCATCCTCTTCAATTCTCCCATTTCCAATAATTGAGAAACTTAAAACCTTAAAATAACAACAAACTGCCTAACAAGGAACAACCCATGTTACTGGTACGTTGCTAATGTAACCATTAAATAGATAAAATACTACTGATAATAAGTGAAATTAAGTGGAAAGATGTTAATGTGTGTCATAAGTTGGTTCTCTCATTTTAAGTATTTCTCCTAAATCGGCTTCATTCGTAAGGTAAATAGTTTAATATAGATCTGTTGTTTATATCAACAAAATGATAATGTGATTCAGAGGTAGGGGCAAGTCCAGGTCTTGTAAGGGTTTAAAGCTTACACAATTTGGATCCCTTCTTTAATAAGGAATACAAAGTGACCCACGCAAAAGTAAGCTTAGGGCCTTGGAAGACGCCTATGTAAGTTTGGACCCTGAAGTTTAATCTTACTGGCTTCACAGTCAATCTATCTTTTGCTTGAAAACCTTGAACTCAAACCTGGAGTATTGACTGAGGATATAGCAGGGCTGCTTGGCTCTTTGGACCAAAAAAGAGAGGCCATTTTCCATAAACCATGTCTGGCTGACAGTCCAGGTTAATAAAGATGTAAAAATGGTAGAAGGTGTGAGAATATATCAACAACAATAACAAATCAAGGGTGATTATCCTTTCTAAGCCTTGACTAATCTATAAGATGTGCAGGGAAGATACTTCAGCCTTGGGGAGGCCTTGAAGAGTGGTGATACTGGCAGGATGCCTGTGTACTGATGTTACAGAGTCTTAATGGAGGGCAGAATGGTCTCCTTGGACAACGTGGACCTGGCTGCACTACAGAAATGGGGGATCACTGGGTGGACCGCTGCCCACGGGATGGTTTTGTTTGTTTGGCCTATTCTAGGATGGTCCAGAGATTCTAAATGAGAGGAAATTAGGTGGTTTCCAAGCTATAAAAGATTCTTGCCTCAGTTAAAACAAAGGATGAATTGAGTCACAGCTTTCTGGGAAAAATGATCAAGTGTAAGTGAATTATAAATGCATCTCTAGATTAATGTTAGATGAGGGCCATATATAGATTTTCTTGTATCAATTAAGTTTTCTTTCTTCCCTCAAAGGTAGGAGAAATGCTAGGAAGAACTGCTACTCACGGCATTCTGTTTAGCAAGGAAGAACTAGGGGTAAGGAGGTGTTGACGGGAAAGATCTTACGTGTTTGGGGTTTGTCAGTTGTCAGGTATCAGACAGAGTGATGTGAAACTTGAAGCATTAAGATATGAGGAAGCACTTGGTTTTGTAGTCACTGACTTGGTTGCAAATCCTGGCTCAGTTCCTTCTTCTCTGTAGCTCCAGGCAAGTTACTCAACCCCTCTGAATGTTAATTTCCTCATGAGTAAATTGGAGAAAATACGTAATACCTCCTAGGATTGTGAAGACTACAGAAGTGTAGGTGTCAAGGGTTTTACATACAGGCTGGCATCAGGAAACAGTCAATGTCCGCTGCCTTCTAGTTTAGGAAGGAAGATTTAAAAATATACGTGGGAAAATAGGTAGGATTGGCTAGAGCCTTTAATTAAAGTTAGAGCTAGAAATTTGGGAGAACCCCTTTCTATTTTTATTTATTTTTTTTTTGAGATGGAGTCTCGCTTAGTCACTCAGGCTGGAGTGCAGTGGTGTGATCTTGGCTCACTGCAACCTCCATCTCCCAGGTTCAAGCGATTCTCCTGCCTCAGCCTCCTGAGTAGCTGGCACTGCAGACATGCACCACCACGCCTGGCTAATTTTTATATTTTCAGTAGAGATGGGCTTTCACTATGTTGGCCAGGGTGGTCTTGAACTCCTGACCTCAGGTGATCTGCCCGCCTTGGCTTCCCAAAGTGCTGGGATTACAGGCATGCGTCACCACTCCTGGCCTGAAAGAACTCTTAAAGGTAACCTTTTTTTCTGATTAAAAAAATTGACATATAATTTACATATGTTTCAGTGCACATGTTAAGTGTTCAGATACATGATTTTTTTACATATTTGTGGATGTATATGATTACCCCAATCGAGCTAAAGAACACATCCATGATCTCAAAGTTCTCCCTGCTCAGTATGTGCCTTCATCTCTCAGTCCCGGTGGTACCCTCTCTTCTGATTTCTGTCATCATCTTTTTTTCCTGTTTTTGACATTTACATAAATGAAATCACACATTATGTATTCTTTGTGTCTGTTTTGTTCCCATTCTGTGTAATATTTGTGAGATTTCTCCATCTTGTTGCATGAATCAGTGCATTTAAAAAATATTTGCTATGGAGTATTTCTTTATACAATACCAATAGTTTGTTTATTTATTATAATGTTGTTTGATAATTGGGTTAGTTCCAGTTTTTAGCCATTAAAAATAAAGCTGCTATAAACATTGTACAGATATTTTTATCACTGTCTGTGCCATAGGGTAAGCAAGTATTTGTTGAACTCTATTAGTAGCTGCTACCTGGTATTCTAAAATGTTTGTACACTCAGCAGCAATGTTTCAGAGTTCCAGTTGGTCCCTAGTGTCTCCAGCATTTGGTATTTTTGACCTTTTGAAATTTTAGTCATTCCTGTGGGTGTGTAGTAGTATCTCATTATAGTGTTAAAAATCAAATCTTAAGTATTTTTCTTAATATATATACTTTATTGAAAAATTAGGCATTCCAGAAGTATAAATAAGAATGTTAAAAATCAGCTATATGAAATACTTATTAATCAGAAAAGGCCTTAATATTTTTATGTGTTTCCTTATAGTTTTCCCCCATTCATATATATATATACACACATATATATATATATATATGTATATATATATACATATATATGTGTATATATATATATGAATGGGGGAAAACTATAAGGAAACACATAAAAATATTAAGGCCTTTTCTGATTAATAAGTATTTCATATAGCTGATTTTTAACATTCTTATTTATACACATATAAATATATATGTGTATGTATATATATATATACACATACATATACACACACACATATATATATATAGTTTTTTTGTTTTTTTTAAATGGAGTCTCCCTCTTTCATCCAGGCTAGAGTGCAGTGGTACCATCTCAGCTCACTGCAGTCTCCACCTCCCGGGTTCAAACAATTCTCCTGTGTCAGCCTCCCAAGTAGCTGTGAGTACAGGTGTGTGTCACCACACCAACTAATTTTTGTGTTTTTAATAGAGGCAAGGTTTCACTATGTTGGCCAGGCTGGTCTCAGACTCCTGACCTCAAGTGTTCCGCATCCCCAGTCTCCTGAAGTGCAGTGATTACAGATGTGAGCCACCGCACCTGGCTTCATACATACATGTTTGAATTAAATTAATAACAATAAAAAATTTAAAAAGTGTTTGAGAAGGGAAGCAGTGATAACCAGGATCACAAAGGAGTCAATGTGAAGTGAGCTTAGCTAAGTAGCCTAACTTATGTCCTGGAAATCCTAACTTGACTAATGGCTCGGGGAATGGTTTGGACTCGATGTATCTAGAACTTAGCCTTGCAGCATTATAGGTACATTATTGTGAAAAAAGGTGGCAAAAAGTGGACTGGAAATTTGTACAGTTAGGTGACTATGTTGTTGATATAGCCATTAACATATTAACGTATGTAGTGATTAATGAACTGTAGGAGGACAAGATGGAGATCAGATCAGTTGTATGGTTCTGGGATCTGTCCTTGGTACTGGCTTGTTAAGATGGTATTACAATCTTTTTTTGTTTTTGTTTTTTTGAGGCAGAGCCTCACTCTGTCACCCAGGCTGAAATGCAGTGGTGCCATTTCAGCTCACTGCAACCCCCACCTCCCAGGTATAAGCGATTCTCCTACCTCAGCCTCCCAAGCAGCTGGGACTATAGGCAGCCACCACCACACCTGGCTAATCTTTTGTATTTTTAGTAGACATAGGGTTTCACCGCGTTAGCCAGGATGGCCTCAATCTCCTGACCTCGTGATTCACCCGTCTCAGCCTCCTGAAGGGCTGGAATTACAGGAGTGAGCCACTATACCTGGCCTTTTTTTTTTGAGATGGCGTCTCGCTCTGCCTTCCACGCTGGAGTGCAGTGGCATGATCTTGGTTTGGTTCACTGCAACCTCCACTTCCTGTGTTCAAGCGATTCTCTGCCTCAGCCTCATGAGTAGCTGGAACTACAGGTGCATGCCACCATACCTAGCTAATTTTTGTATTTTTAGTAGAGATGGGGTTTCATACAGGCTGGTCCAAATGTCTGACCTCAGGTGATCCACCTGTCTCGGCCTCCCAAAATGCTAGGATTACAGACATGAGCCACCACACCTGGCCATAATGATCTTTTTAGTCTTTACATCTAGGTGATTGCTTGAGCATGGTCCAGGCCTCTTCTTTGACACTGAATATTTCTGTTCTTTAATCCCAGTAGCACTGGTCCATCTCATTCCCCAATATATACATACAGTTGGTCATTATACTATCTTATTGTGGTCTCTTCTTTAATCACGCTAATCACATTTATGGGTCAGGAAGGAAGCTGGGGATGGTGGGGAAGGACCTAGGCTTGTCTTCTTTGCCAAGGACCTGAGCCCCTCTGAGGAGCTTCTATGACAGGAAAAGGACACTGCCACCAATAAATGGTGTTGGGACAGGTCAGCTCCTCCCTGCCCAATTCAAAAATAATAACACACATAGACAGGAGCGTGAAGTAATAAGTGTACAACTTCATGCATTTTCCAAAATGAACATGTCTGTAGACCTCTCATCTAGGGTGAGAAATCGAACATTACCAGTACCCCAGAATATTCCCCCAAGACCCCATTTCAGTCTCTGTGGGATTTAGGAGTATATTTTTGTCAATTCTGAACTAGTTTTAATTTAAAATTTTCCTATAGAAACAGTGTTAAGAGAGATATTCTATTTCATGCCATTATTGCTATGTGACCTCCTGTGTTTTTGAGCGAGGCTTGTGACTGGGTAGGGTTCTTGCTCACACAGACCATTTCAAACAAGGCTCCCATGAGAGAGAGTTTTGAAGGCTAATTGTCTGACATTTGGAACACAGGCCATTTGTAGATTAAGGGTCTACTTCTGTATATAAGCTACTGTATCTTCTTTGGTCTGCAGTAGACCCTGATTTTCTTAACTGCTTGCTTAGGAAGTTTGCTTTACAACTGGAGGACAGAAAAACTAGTGTGATTTATAAATGGGCTATTATACTAAGAGTTCACTCTGCTAATTTAGAGTTAATTATGTTTGAGATGGTTTCAACTTCTGCCTTCATTTCTACAGGCCTTTCATATCTGGTATAATTTATGTACAAGTGACTTGCTAAAGGCACAGGGGCACAGGGCAGCTTGTGCAATTAATCTCTTGCATGAGATAGAGAGACAGTTGTAATTTTATCTTCATCAGAGCATGGACTGTTTTGGCCTAGTGAAAGCATTTGGTGTAAGAACAAAGTTCAAACGTTTATGGCTTTATTCTTTTAAAGCTGACTTCTGAAGTAAAAGGAATTTCTTTTTTGAATTAGAGTTTTACCATTTTAAGAACTGTGGGCTGCTTTAAAGGACAAGGATTATCTTATTAAAAATAATGGGATTGCTTTAATGATAACAAAACTAATATAAGAATTGAATCTGTGTTAGCTAATCTGGTAGGTGTTTATAGGTATGTATTTTGAAGACTTTTGATCTACTCATGAATATTTCTTGGTGCCAAAACAAATATTTCCTCTCTTCCTTTCTAATCTGTAATTTGAGGCCTGACACATAGTGAGCATTCCCTATATGTTGATTGAATCGAATATTTTTTCCTGTCAGAGCTTATATTTAGGTAAATTGGATCTGTAACTCAGACCCTCGATAGTCAACATATCTCAGGAGAAAGTAACATGTTTTCAGTCGTGCTCCTTTTGATACTGAATTTTGTAATAGTACCCATTTTCAGATATTGTGTGCCTAATATTACAACACTCATAAGCTGGTAGCTGCTCTTCTACAGCATAGATTTTCATCTTAGGGACAACTGTCAGTTCCATATAGCGTTTTGTTTTTTGGTTCTATCACATGTGTACCTGCCACTTCATTTAATAATACAACATTACAGAAACAGTGGAATTCTCCTAGATATCCTTTCTTGATCCCTTACTCTGCAACTCTTTGGAACTATTACTCGGACTTTCATGCTTATCTTGATTCATATTTTCATACTTCCCTTATATATGTATATATGCTTCATACATAGTATTTATTGTTTTGCATTATTCAAACTATAAAAATGTTGTCTTCCACATATCATTTTGTGTTCATTCTGACTTTTGCACATTCTGATGGTTTCAGAATTATCTAAATTGGTAAATGTTCTAGCTAATTTATTTTAACTCTTGTATTCACATCATATGTCTATCAGTTTATCTAGTCTCTCCTTAATGGACTTTAGATTGTTTCCACTATTTTGCTAAAGCAAACAATGTGGCAGTGTTGTTGTATATGTCTCCTTGTGCACAATTTTATAAGAATCTCTCTGGAGAATAAGAGAAAAAGTTTGTTAAGGTGGAATGCCAAATAATAAATGTGGAATGATTGAAGGAGTGAGAAAATATTATTTTATTTATTTTTATTTATTTTTTTCCTTTTGAGACAGAGTCTTGCTGTGTTGCCCAGGCTGGAATGCAGTGGTATGATCTTGGATCATTGTAACCCCTGCCTCCCCCGATTCAAGCGATTCTCGTGCCTTAGCTTCCCTAGTAGCTGGGATTACAGGTGTGCACCACCATGCCCAGCTAATTTTTTTTGTATTTTTAGTAGAGAAGGGGTTTTGGATGTTGGCCATGCTGGTCTCAAACTCCGGACCTCAAGTGATCCACCTGTCTCTGCCTTCCAAAGTGCTGGGATTACAAATGTGAACCACTGCACCCAACAGAGTGAGAAAATAACATTTAAAAGACATAGTACTTATTTGTTAAGGCCAACAGATGGTAATACCATGGGTGAAAGTTGGAATATACAAAGCTTGATATCCTAAATATCCATGGGGAGCAGGTTATTTACATAGTCTCAAAGTATCTCCCCTTTATAGATGCTTATAGATAATAAGTACTTACTTATTAATCATAAAGAGAAAAAATATTAATGTTTCATAAAGAAACCTGGAAGCTCCACTTTAAACCAAGTGATCCAAGTCACACATCACCGGTCATGACCAACTGTCTCCTGATAAGATGCACTGAGAACACAACATTCCTTACATTCTATTACTTCTGAAAGTATACAGTCTGCGTCTAATCATGAAGAAATGTTAGACAAATCCAAATTAAGAGCTACTCTACTAAAAAAATGGCTCATACTTTTAAGAAATGTCAATATCTTGGAAGACAAAGGAGTGCTGAGGAACTTTTCCACATTTAAGGAAATTAAAAAGACTTGACATGTAGTAAATGTAAGGTGCAATCCTGGACCAGAAAAAAAAACCGCTATAAAGGATATTAGCGAGACAATTGTCAAAATTTGAATAAAGTCTGTAGATTAGATGCTCATATTGCATTGAAATCAACCTCCTTCATTTTGATAGTTATAATTTGGTTAAATAAGTGAATCTCTGTGTCCTAAGGAAACATATGCTGAAGTATTTGGGGGTAATGGGTATGATGTTTATTACATATTCTAAGTGGCTTGGAAAAAAATTTTTTTTATACATACAAAGATAGAACAATAAAGCAAATGTGGCAAGATGTTGGCAATTAGTGAACCTGGGCGAAGTGACCTATTGTTGCAAGTTCTCTATACGTTTGAAATTATATTTTAAAAGATCTTCCTGAGTTATACCTGGGAGTGGCATTCCTGGGTCATAGGCTCTGAATGTCTTTGGATTTACTAGATAGTGCCAAGTGGTTTTCTAGTATGATTGTTTCACATCTTGACCAGTACTTCATATTATCAGATTAAACATCTTTATCAGGCTTATGGGTATGAAAGAGTATCTCATTGTGGCTTTTTTTTTTTTTTTCCTGAGACAGGGTCTTGCTCTGTTGCCCAGGCTGGAATGCAGTGGCATAATCTCAGCTCACTGCAACCTCTGTCTCTGGGTTTAAGCGGTTTAACGGCCTCAGCCTCCCCCATAGCTGAGATTACAGGTGCCTGCCACCATGCCCAGTTAATTTTTTGTATATTTATTAGAGACAGGGTTTCACCATGTTGGGCAGGCTGGTCTTGAACTCCTGACCTCAAGTGATCTGCCCGCCTTGGCCTCCCAAAGTGCTGGGATTACAGGTTATGAGCCACCACTCCCAGCCTCATTGTGGTTTTAGTTTGCATGTCTTTGATTATAGTGAGGCAGAACATCTTTTAAATATTTCATCAATAAGGATACTCTTTTATGTTTTTTTTTTTTTTTTGAGATGGAGTTTCGCTCTTGTTACCCAGGCTGGAGTGCAATGGCGCGATCTCGGCTCACTGCAGCCTCCGCCTCCTGGGTTCAGGCAATTCTCCTGCCTCAGCCTCCTGAGCAGCTGGGATTACAGGCATGCACCACTGTGCCCAACTAATTTTTTGTATTTTTAGTAGAGACAGGGTTTCACCACGTTGACCAGGATGGTCTCGATCTCTTGACCTCGTGATCCACCCGCCTCGGCCTTCCAAAGTGCTGGGATTACAGGCGTGAGCCACCGCGCCCGGCCCGGGATACTCTTTTATGAATTGCTTGCTATATTCTTAACCATTTTTAAAACAGAGTTCTTTGAAATTTTTAATTTTTTGTTTGTCTAATATATTCTGGAAATGAATCCTTTGTCAGCTAGATACATTGCAGTTACCTATGCACTTTTGAAAGATGCTTAACTAAAGTTTAAAATTGGGTTATATTTTATTTAAGTTACATAGAATAAACTAGGTAAGAAGGCAGAGGAGACATTGTACAACAAGTGTGTAGGGGCTGGAGGGCTGGCATTGTTTACAGATCTCTTTTCTCTTGGCTCAGTCAAATAATATGGGGCAACTTGAACTTGCATTTTTATCTCTGGCCCCTCTGAAAAAGGTTATTTTTAGGAAGGCCGTCTATTGTCCCCAGTGTATTTCATTCAGAAATTTGCTGAATAATGTATTCTTCCCTTCTGCTGTAGACTTAAAAGGAAATAACGAAACTCTTGCACTGCTAAATACTGGCCAGTACTTGGATTGAGTAACCTGTTTTGAGTGGTATTGCAGTGCCAGTAGAGCAAGAGGGTAATTCAGTAGGGACATTATCTTGGTTCATCCTCTAATACTAATTAAACCTATTTTGGAGATGGTAAAAAAAAAAAAAAAAAAAATAAAAGGTTAAACCACTTAGACTTGACTTCTGAAAAGGAGAACCTAATTATCATTCTGGAACTTACTTTTAGCCTGGGTAACAAGTGCGAAACTCTGTCTCAAAAAAAAAAAAAAACCGCTTCTTTTTCCCCCCCTCCGCTCCCCTCTCTTTCCTTTCCCCTCCCCTCCCCTCCTTTCCCCTCCCCTCCGCTCCCCTCTCTTTCCCTTCCCTTTCCTCCACCAGGGGATAGGTAATATAGCACTGTCCTTTTTCCTTATTGATTTCCTAGTAAACTGGAAAATGAAGTGATCAAAAAAGATCTTTCAGGAAATTTAATACCTTAATCTCTATCTCAAAAGAAAAGATTCTTCTCTGTAGCCTAATGTCGGAAGTAAACTTTTGTGATAACCCCAGAGTTTGCCCGCTTTGGCCTATCAAAGTGCTGGGAAAATGAATGATCATATGACTGTGTATATAGCTACTATTTATTCTTTGAAGACGTTCTCATTTTTTGTATTTAGTAGTTAGAATTGAATGATAGTAATCATTTTTCAATTCATAAAAATTTATGCTGCTTTAAAAATCATTGAATTATTTTCTTGATGGGAAAGACAATAATAGTATAGAGAGAAATATCTAATCCTGTTGTCTAGAAATAGCTACTTAATGTTTTCATTTTGACATTTTTTTCTATGTATATGTGTTTCATAGAGTTAAACTATAGTTTTAGAGTCTTTTTTTGATTAACATTATAGTATTTATTAATGGATACATTTTATATCATTGTTTTGATTAATTATAATGAAGAATGCTACAGTGAACATTCTTGCTTACATTTCTAATTATTTTCTGATGACAGATTCCTAGAATTGGAATTATCGATCATTAGCAAAACTGTCTTCAGTCTTTTCATGCCAAACCCACTTTGACAAAGTTGCTACTTCTTCCATACTTTTACAAGTTGAATATGAGAGTACTTGTGTCATTTCAAGAGTCATTGACCAAAATGCTGCTGATTTGATAATGTAAATAGGCTTTGGCCTAATTCACATTTCTTTTTTTACTAGTGAAAATTTGTATTATATTAACTATAATATTTATGTTGTTGTTGTGAACTTTGCTTACTTTTATGCAGGAAGCTGTGATTTTCTTATAAATAATTTTTATATATTAAAAAAACAACTTTTTGCTATTTATGGTGAATCTTTTGCCATTTTGCTTGCTTTTTGTCGGAGAGAACAGAAGTCTTTGTTTTTACACAGCCTAGAGCTATACTTGGGGAGAGTTTGTGTGTGTGTGTGTGTGTGTGTGTGTGTGTGTGAGTTCTTTGGCTAATGGTACGCAGGGAAGAAATCCAAGCAAGAGGATTATGAAGGACCAAAACTTCTCTATATAATTAATAAAGGTCATAGGGTAGAGGCCATTTCTTGCAGACACAGTGATTTCCCACTTTATTGTTTGTCTCTTACTTCTGACGACGACTAATGTCACCCATTAAACTTATTGACTTGTTTGCCATATTTAAATTCTACACAGTTAAAGCTGCCGCTTTGGTCAATTCTTCTGTCCTATGGCATTTTCTCATGTCCTGACGCTTTCTTTTAAGGTATTATCCAAAGAGATGAGTCACCCATGGAAAAAGGGCTCTCTGGTCTACGAGGAAGGGACTTTGAGCTGTCTGACGTGTTTTATTTCTCCAAGAAGGGATTGGAAGCCATTGTGGAAGATGAAGTGACCCAGAGGTTTTCCTCAGAGGAGCTAGTGTCATGGAATCTCCTCACAAGAACCAATGTAAATTTCCACTACATCAGTCTGCGGCTCACTATGGTGTGGGTGCTGGGCGTCATAGTGCGCTATTGTGTCCTACTGCCTCTGCGGTAAGTCACGTGCCTGATAATTTGATGATAAGCTTGGCTCAGCTTTCTTTCTTTTTTTTTTTTTTTTGTAGTTTTAGTAGAGATGGGGTTTCACCTTGTTAGCCAGGATGGTCTTGATCTCCTGACCTCGTGATCTGCCCACCTTGGCCTCCCAAAGTACTGGGATTACAGGCATGAGCCACTGCCCTCGGCTATAGCTTTCTTTTTGAGCCACATACATGATGGCTATACATAGTGTTCTGTGGTGCTAATTCCACCCATTCCCATGTAGGAAATGCCACCAAACATGACCTCTGTGGGAGTGTATTAAGTATCCATTTTCCTTTGACAATTTTTCCCCAAGTGAGGTTGTATATTCAGAATCCAATGTATGTCTTAGAATCTGGATCCACTTTGCTATTAGAGTTCGGGTTAACTTCATGGAGAGAAAAAAGAAGTTAAGAAGAGGAAGAAGAGAGATGATTAATAGTTTGATATTCACTAGAGTATCAGCCAAATTGTTAAGAGCGGACCGGAACCCACTGACTTTTCTTGCCAGTCCATAGCAGTTAATAATTGCATAAGAGAGAAAAAATTCTTGATTATGGTTACATGAGGGAGAGACCCATTTGAAGTGTGAGTTTGTTCCATCCAATTTGTTGTGATCACGGACTTCTCTTATTAAAGGGTCCCCACCTGGGTCACCTGGATCCCCTTCTGCTTCTCAGCTTGAGTACCACCTGGTGAGGAGGCAATGTTAAGCCTAGTTTACTGAAAGCACGATGTGGAATGTGAGTAGAAGGCACCACGTGGTAGGATGAAGCTGCAAGTGGCCAAGGTCTGATTAGCATGGTGGTGGAGGTAGGAGGCATGTATACCAGCCACATTTTTGTTGATCATCTCGCTTCATTTCCCTGGACATGGCCTTGGCATCCTCTCAGCAGAGCTTTCCAGGCAGTGGCTACCTGCCAACTAACTTGGCACATGAGTTGAAATCTCTATACCACCCCCAGGGTGGCCTATGCTTGCCTCATTCAGATTTATTACCAGGGAAAGCATTGCTTAACTATAGGCAAATGCAGATTTCCAAGAAATTATTTCTGGGTTTTTTTTGCCCATATTGCTAGTTCAGACATTGGGGCATAGTATGTCTTTTGGGAATCATTTCAGCTGTGATAATGAAGCAAAATTAAAGGTTTCACATACACTTTTGCTTGAACCTTAAACTAGTGCCCCCAAAGTGGGGTTCATGTACTCTGGGAGTGTGCAAGACTATCCACTGGCATGCACGAAGGAAATATTAGAGCTTTTATTTATTAAAAGCTTCTGTTTTATTTATAACCAGAGCTTCCACTTATTCTGTTTTCATTCTTAAAAAGGCCAGGGGCATGGTGGCTCACACCTGTAATTCTAGCACTTTGGGAGGCTGAGGTGGGTGGATCACTTGAGGCCAGGAGTTCAACTGGCCTGGCCAACATGGCAATACCTTATGTCTACCAAAAATACAAAAATTAGCCAGATGTGGTAGTGTGCACCTATAGTCCCAGCTGCTTGGGAGGCTGAGGCAGAGAACTGCTTCAACCCAGGAGGCAGAGGTTGCAGTGAGCTGAGATCATGCCACTACACTCCAGCCTGGGTGACAGAGCAAGACTCTTGTCTCAACAACAACAACAACAAAAGAAGCTTGGCCAGGCACAATGGCTCATGCCTGTAATCCCAGCCCTGTGGGAGGCTGAGGTAGGTGGATTGCTTGAGGTAAGGAGTTCTATACCAGCCTGGCCAACAAGGTGAAACCCCATCTCTACTAAAAATACAAAAAGTAGCCAGGTGTGGTGGCACATGCCTGTAGTCTCAGCTACCTGGGAAGCTGAGGCAGGAGAAATCAGTTGAACTTGGAAGGCAGAGGTTGCAGTGAGTCACTGTATTCCAGCCTGGGCCACAGAGTGAGGTGAGGCTCCATTTCAAAAAAAACAAAAAACAAAAAGTGAAGCTTTAGTCAAGTTTAATATATGGATTGGTTCTTGCATTCTTGTCCGGTCCATGTGTCAGGTACTGTATCCAAGGTCACCTGAAGGAAGAACGAGGAATTCTACCACACAGGGCTTGAGATGCCCTTGTTTGTTGTTGGTTTGCTTTCACCATGCTGTGGGGGCCCCGGAAATGGTGTTATGATTCCCTTATCTAGTTTTGACTAAATGAATGTTACAAAATAGATAAGTAACTTCAAATATTTTTGCAAAGAAACTGCAGATTTAAGGTAATAGAGCAACGTAAGCATTTTCCACTTCTCGGCCTTTGGGCTAAGATAAGTGCAGTGATAAAAGCATCCAAGAACAAAAAGAAAATGCAGAGCTAAGACTCCTACTCTTAGTAGATACTCTTCGGTGTGGAAGAATTGCCTTGTAAATGCTTTTTAAAATAAGCAGCTGCTATAAAATGAGCTTTTCAAAAACCAGATTGTATTAAGATAGATTGTGGTAATGGTTGCACAACTCTGTGAATATGCCAGAAACTACTGAATTGCATACTTTATTTTATTTATTTGTTTTTATGAGGCAGAGTCTCACTCCATCACTCAGACTGGAGTGCAGTGGCGCGATGCGATCTTGGATCACTGCAACCTGTGCCTCCCGAGTTCAAGCTATTCTTATGCCTCAGCCTCCCGAGTAGCTGGAATGACAGGCATATGCCACTGCGCCTGGCTATTTATTTATTTATTTATTTGTTTATTTATTTAGAGATGGGATTTCACCATGTTGGCCAGGATAGTCTCGATCTCCTGACCTCGTGATCTGCCCGCCTCAGCCTCCCAAAGTGCTGGGATTACAGGTGTGAGCCACCGTGCCTGGCCCAATTTTTGTATTTTTAATAGAGATGGGGTTTCGTCATGTCAGCCAGGCTGGTCTCAAACTCCTGACCTCCAGTAATCTGCCTGCCTTGGCCTCCCAAAGTGCTGAGATTATATACATGAGCCACAGTGCCTGGCCTGAACTGCACACTTTAATGGGGTGAATTGTATAGCAATTCACAGACTGTGGCTAAAAACGTATGTAATGTATGAGACATTGTCTCGCTTAAACTGGGAAACACAATGTTATGACCTGTTAATCTAGCAAATAAATAGTTTCGGTGGTTTTAAACCCAATTGTTAAGCATGTTAACACGAAACTTCTTCTGATTTAATGGGCATGAATAAGTGATTCTCATGGGGGCAAGATAGCAAAACATGATTTTAAAAGTTTTGCATAACTGATGATGAGATTAAACAATAATTTAGTTATTGCATCAGTAACTGACAAGAAAAAAAAAAAACCTGACC
>NW_022436985.1:14237679-14244373 GCF_009761245.1 Sapajus apella | reverse complement strand
TTTTTTGAGACAGAGTTTTGCTCTTGTTGCCCAGGCTGGAGTGTAATGGCATGATCTCAGCTCACTGCAACCTCCACCTCCTGGGTTCAAGTGATTCTCCTGCCTCAGCCTCCAGAGTAGCTGGGATTACAGGCATGCATCACCACACCTGGCTGATTTTGTATTTTTAGTAGAGACAGGGTTTCTCCATGTTGGTCAGGCTGGTTTTGAACTCCTGACCTCAGGTGATCTGCCTGCCTGGGCCTCCCAAAGTACTGGGATTACAGGCGTGAGCCACCATCTATGTCAAATCTTTAACAAGATTTAACACCGTATTTAACAAGGTATTTACAGGAAAACATATTCAAAAAGCTTTCTTCTCACTCAAAATAGTAATAGTATTAATTATATTTATTAACTATACTAATATGTCATGCTATTAAATTATAATTATACAATTGATAATTATAAAATTAATATATTTATTAATGTATTACTATATTCTATTTTGAGTGAGGACAAATTGCAACATTAATATCATTTCAAAATACTATATTTTAAAATAAAAATATTTATATATTTTTTACATTCTTTATGTTTCCAAATGTTTTATAATGTACATTATATCAGTACAGAATATGCATATTATTCTTATTGGAGTACCTGTTCAGATGTGTTATTGATGGAGTATTTCTCCAACTGGGTTGAGACTGCTGCCTTAAGCTATTTCTTTTTTTTTGTTTGTTTGTTTGTTTGAGACATAGTCTTGCTTTGTTGCCCAGGCTGGAGTGCGGTGGCATGATCTTGGCTCACTGCAACCTCTGTCTTCTGGGTTCAATGATTCTCATTACAGGGGGGTGCTACAACACCTGCTTAATTTTTGTATTTTTAGTAGAGACAGAGTTTCACCATGTTGGCCAGGCTGGTCTCGAACTCCTGACCTCAAGTGATCCACTCACCTCAGCCTCCCAAAGTGCTGTGATTATAGGTGTTAGCCATCACATATTTCTTTTGTTTTAAAACTGCTATGTTAAATAATAACAATCTCCTGAAAGACAGAATAATATAATGCTTAGGAAAATGAATTCTGGAGCCAGACTCCTTGGGTTCACATCCTGACTCTGCTGCTTATCCTCTATGTAACTTTGGGTAAGTTATTCAACCTTTCGATGCTCCACTTTTTTCAGCTTTAGGATGGGATGATGATAATATTATGCCTCATAGAGTTTTTGGGATGATTAAATGTGTTAAATATAAAAAGTACTTAGAATATTACCTGGCATGGTGTTAGCTGTTGCTTTATCATCATTTAATGTAAAACCTGGGATTGGTTAGGACAAAGGATTTTGTTCTGCAGATATCTGATCAGGAGGTAAAGATAGCTACATGTCAGCAGTAAATGCGCTTGACCCTGGAGAGAGTTACTGTTCCTGATCCTTGACCTTAGGCAGCCACTATATCTTCTCCAAACCCACAGGGTCCTTTTGATACTGCATTGGTGGTCTCCTTCAGTCTGCTTACTGAATAAGCTTCAGTAATGCTCTTCAGGGAACTGGAAGACATAGATAGGCCTTTGGTTTGATTTGAGAGTGCAATGGGATAATCTAGTTTCTGTTTTCTCCATTTGACAAAGTAAAATGGTTTAAAGAATCTTATTAGTTAAATGTGATTAAACTATTGATTTTTCCTGTCTTTTAACTGAATCCTATTTATTTTGAAAGATTTTAAGTCCTAACCTTTCCTTTTTGAATAATTCTATTTACATTTCTATAAATTACTATTTTCCTTTTGAAGTCATTGGAACATATATTAAAAGCACTTTTCAAAAAGAAGGCAATGTCTTTATGGAGGTTAGCGGTACTGCCAGTCACCTTGTTTGCTCACTTCTGGGTTATCTTGAACCATGCAAAAGGACAACAGTTAGATTTGCATTAAAAGATGTCTATATGTTGATATATTTTGGTGTTCTTATTATGAAAGCACCTTTAAATATATTCCCTTCACTAGCCCTCTTAACCCTTTGATGATTAAATAGATTTAACATGATAGTTTTGTGAAAATTTTCAGGCCTTTTCTATGCATATATAGATGTTACACATGTGCTTGTTGTTATTTTGCATATGGCATCATATTCTGTATGTTATTCTGAAACTTACTTTGCTTTTTGCCTCTTAAAATGTATCGTGGAACATTCTTCCATGTCAGAAGCTATATAGATTTACCCAATTATTTTACTGGCTGTATCATATTCCATCATGTGGATACTCTACAACTTATTTACAATTTTATTATTTATGAGCTTTTTGGTTACTTTCCTATTGTGTCAAACTTTTATACGACATTTTTTTCTTTTCTTTTTCAGGGTTACCTTGGCTTTCATTGGGATCAGTTTGCTGGTTATAGGAACTACGCTGGTTGGGCAGCTGCCAGATAGCAGGTAAAATGTTTCCTTCCATACAGCCATAAGTAGGACTATCTTTTTTCTTACCCCTGTCCACAAAGAGAATATTTGTTTGATTCCTATGTATTGTATTAATTTTTTTTTTTTTTGAGATGGAGTATTGCACTGTCACCTGGCCTGGAGTGTAGTGGCGCGATCTTGGCTCACTGCAACCTCCGTCTCCCAGGTTCAAGAGATTCTCCTGCTTCAGCCTCCCGAGTAACTGGGATTACAGGCGCCCACCACTAGACCCAGCTAATTTTTTTTGTATTTTTAGTAGAGATGAAGTTTCACCATGTTGGCCAGGCTGGTCTCGAACTCCTGACCTTGTGATTCACCCATTTTGGCCTCCCAAAGTGCTGGGATTACAGGTGTGAGCCACTGTGCCCGGCTGTATTGCATTAAATTTATGTTCTTGACTCATTTATAAGAATCCTCCTCGCTTACTTCATAGTTTTTCTTTGATTTTCTATCATACTTCCATATTAATTGAAAGAAGTTTTTTCAAAGGAGAATTGAAGAGAAGAAAGAAAATGAACTGAGGGAACTAAGAGAGTCTTATATATTGGGAGGCTCATAAGGCCAAGATCAAAGAAACTTCAATTTATCTTGTTCAGGAATTTGTCATAATAGCCTAGAGGTTTTGACTACTTTTCATTAGAGTTATGTCCAGTTCTTTTGGTAGACTTTTTTGATCTAATACTAAATGTGCCAGTGAGACTATAGCAATTGAACTGTGCTGGTTTCACAGAATAGAATGCAGTATGCTGTTGTGGAAAGGCACATTAAAACTTTTATTATATTCTTTCTTAAGAGTGCCCAGAATGGTACAATAAAATGTTTCTTTTTCCTTCAGCCTCAAAAACTGGCTGAGTGAACTAGTCCATCTGACTTGCTGCCGGATCTGTGTGAGAGCCCTCTCTGGTACCATTCATTATCATAACAAGTGAGTATCTGCTGCCTCTGTGCCTGTCTTTTTCTATGTCAAATCAGCATGAGATTGACAAGGAAGCAGTGGAAGTGGGCGGGAGGAAGTGAGTAGAGTCAGACTGCTTCCAATGTGTTCATCCCTGCTTCTCAGGATGGTATAGGCATATTGCAAAAAAACACTAAACAGCAGTCTGTTTGCAGAAAGAATATAATAATAAACATGTAGTTGTTTGTGCTCAATAATTGGGCATTTATGGTGTACAGGCCAGACCCTATGTTTCTTATAGCTTATCCCTGTGAGATAGGCACTGTTAACCCATTTTATAGAAGAAGAAATGTAAGCTTTGGGATTCGTTGTTTAGGGTCACAGTGAATAAGCAATAGAATCAGGTTTTGAGCCAGGTCTGTCTGATTTTAAAAACAATGAAGTTGACAGGCCTGTAATGTGGTGGAAATAGGACTAGATGTGGAGTCTGGAAATGTGGTCTCTAGTCTTTGTCCTGCTACTTCTAAAATTCCATAATTGAGCTTTAAAACAAAATCCTGCTTTTCTTTACTAGAATTGCAGAGAATGAAGGTAGCAAAGGAAAGTCATCAGCTAGTGAAAACGATTTTGATTGCATTTGAACTACTTTTCTGTTATCTCAATTTTTTTAGATTTAACATAATTGCTTTAAAAGTTCTAGGCCAGGCTTCTCTTTTTTACTGATTTGGTTTTTCTTTCTCATTTGTAGAAGAGAAACATTTTGTCATTTGGCTTTACTATGTGGTACCAGCATGAAAGGCCCTTAAATATTTTAAATTATATGATGTTGAAATTGGACTTTGAGTTTTAAAATGAAGAGTAAAAGAAAACACTCTGGCAGAGGTGTAATCAGAAGAAACTCCTATAGAAAGGTGTACTTAGGCCAGGCGCAGTGGCTCACGCCTGTAATTCCAGCACTTTGGTAGGCCAAGGCAGGTGGATCACGAGGTCAGGAGTTCGAGACCAGCCTGGCCAACATGGTGAACCCCCCGTCTCTACTAAAAATACAAAAATTAACTGGGTGTGGTGGCAGGAGCCTGTAATCCCAGCCTTTCAGGAGGCTGAGGCAGGAAAACCTGGGAGGAGGAGGTTGCAATGAGATCACACCATTGCACTCTAGCCTGGGTGACAGAGCAAGACTGTGTCTCAAAAAAAAAAAAGAAGAGAAAAGAAAAGAAAAGAAAAGGTGCACTTATTCCATAAAGAGGAGTTCCTAACTTCTTACAGAATTGCTTCTAATTTTAAAGAAAGTATGTTAAATAATTGTGTATTTGGTTCTCTTTCTTTTCTGTACAGGCCCAAACAAAACTACTTTGCTCTATTGGTGTCAAATACTGTTTTAACTCTAGGGTAGAGATCAACAAACTGAACTGGTAGCCTATAGGCCAAATCTGGCCCACCATCTGTTTTCTGTAAATAATGTTTTATTGGAACACAGCCGTGCTCATTCATAGCCGTGGCTGCTTTTGTGTCACAACAGCAGAGCCAAGGAATTGTGACAGGCATTGTCTGGCTTGCAAAGATTAAAATATTTACTGTCTGGCCCTTGGTAAGAAAAGCTTGCCAACCTCTGCTCTGGAGGATAGGAGGGAGGAAAGTATGGTGAATTTTCTCCGCAGATTATCATGAAGCCACTAAAAGTGATGTATATGAAGATCAAAATAATATGAAAATACTTGGGATTAAATAAGTGAAAGCTATGTATTATCAATGGAAAATCATGGTCCCCTTACCACACTCTCATTATACTACCTAGGGATCACCTTTTAAAGATAGGCCCATGTATCTCCAAACTTGATTTTTAAAATATACTTAAAAAAGACTGGGCATAGTGGCTCATGCCTGTGGTCCCAGCACTTTGGGAGGCCAAGGTGGGGGGCAGATCACTTGAGGTCAGGGGTTCGAGACCAGCCTGACTAATATGGTAAAACCCCGTCTCTACTAAAAATGTAAAAATTAGCCAGCCCTGATGGCATGTGCCTGTAATCCCAGCTGCTTGGGAGGCTGAGGCAGGAGAATTGCTTGAACTCCCAGAGACAGAGTTTGCAGTGAGCCAAGATTGCGCCGCTGCACTCCAGCCTGGGCAACAGAGTGAGACTCTGTCTCAAAAATAATAATGAAAATAATAATAAATGTGCATATATATGTATGTAAGTGTATATGTGTGTGTGTGTGTGTGTGTGTGTGTTATATACTTAAAAAAATAGGATGAGTCTTCACTTGCTGTTCTGTAAAACAGTGGCATTTTAGAAGACTTAGAATTTTCCATTGCTTGTAATTGCAGGCAGCACAGACCCCAGAAGGGAGGCATTTGTGTTGCCAACCATACTTCCCCAATTGATGTTTTAATCTTGACGACAGATGGATGTTATGCTATGGTAAGAGCAGCTCGCTGCTATTTCAAGTAGTTGCATGTTTTATGGATTTTGCTCAAACTTTTTATTTTGGCACAAATTAGCAAGTTAGTTTTATGTTAGAAATTTGACTGTATTACACTATTGTGGCTCTATAGGTTATGTAATATATTTACATGACGAATGTATAGTGCAAGAAAAGGAAGGAAAATAGCCATTATATTTAAGATGGTAAAAAATTAACTTACAGAAATGCAGACATTTTTGAGCTTGATAGGGCTTTGTCAAGTTTATTCCATTTTGCTTGTAAAATCCCTGCCAGTGTTTGATAATGTTTGCAACATTACATTCTTTCTCTTTACAGTTGTACATATCCCCTAGCCAGTCAATTTGTTCTTTCTTCCTTCAGGGACTTATAGGCAATTAAAAGAAATCTGGCTCTTTGTTGAGGATCTAGCAAGAAAGGCAAATATTTATATCAGGTTGTCTTTCTCAGTCCTTGCCTGTAGCCCAAAAGAAAAGAAAATGAAACAAAACCCAAGAACAAACTACAAAGCCCACTTTAAAGCTGTATACCTCAAAACAGCCTTTCATGGGGATGGATACAGGAATCGTATACTGGCATTTTTTTGTTTCAAATCTATGTTTTCTGATGCCCTTGCAAATTTATCAAGACTTCCTGCGTATCCTTTTTTGTGTCAAGTAAATTTTGCAGGATAATTGAAGCCGCATGGTAGTTTAATATGTCTTCAGTTGGTGTTTGGAAGAGAATGCCTAACAACGGTCCTGGGGGATCGCCTTTTCTTATTTTCATGGTGCTGGGATGGGCTTCAGGGAGAGTAGATGGGTTTTATTTCACTTACCAGTTCCAGGGATTGATAGTCGTGGTCTGGTGTGCTTTTCTGAAAAGGCATTTGAAGGGAGCTGTTCTTGATTAAATGTCTGCTGCAAGCAGGAGAGTGGAGA
>NW_022436985.1:14107909-14237579 GCF_009761245.1 Sapajus apella | reverse complement strand
CTGTATATTCTAACACATTATTAAATTTCTCTAAATAATGGAGCTGTTTTTGAATCTAAGAAAGTCTTAGCCATTTTTATGAAGAGACTTAGGGAATTAGCAGTTCTTAATCTTTTCTTAGGTTAGGAATTAGTTTTTTCTTTAAAAAGACACATAACTATTAACTAACATATATCTGCATCATACAAACAGAATTTTATAATTTCAGATGTTTATGGGTCTCCCTAAAGACCGTCCAAGGACCCTCACGTTAACAGCCTTGATAGATGCCCCCACCCCAGCACAGTTCTCGGATGTAATAATCCATGTATTTATGTGGGCAAACACTTTCATTCATTATATTTGACCTTCCTTGTAAGCCAATCACGTTAGGACTGAGATTTTATTATAGATGAGGAAGCAGAGGCTTAAGCAATCAATCTGCCTGTCTAAGTTGATTTTGTGCTGCCAAGCAGAATACCACAGACTGTAACTTATAATGAACAGAAACTTATTAGCTTACAGTTCTGGAGCCTGGGAAGTCCAATATCAAAGTACCAGCATCTGGCCATCCTCCTCTTGCTGAGTCATCACATGGTGGAAGGCAGAAGGGCCAACAGCCCAAGAAAGCACACCTATTTCCAGAGCCCATTTTATAAGAGCATTAATCCATTGATGAGGAGAGCACCCTCATGACCTCAGTATCTCCTGTTATGCCCACCTCCCAAAACTGTTGCAAACCATAACACTGCCTAGTCATGTGTTTTGTGTTTCAGAAATCGTATTCCTCCTGTGTCCTGGTCAACAAAGAGTTAAGTATAACTTATTTGTGACCAAGACCTCAGAACTTTGTTGGTATTCTTCTTACTTTTGAATCATGTATAACTGCAATTATAATGTATTACCCAAAGTTTAGAAAAGCATAGTAACCGCAAACTGCTCAATGGGTTGAGTGCAGAAACCTAAAGCTGATTCAGTTTAAATGGGAGGTGGTGCAAAGCAGATGGGGCATGCCTCTTTTGACTAAACATAAACTCTGTATTCAGAGAACATTAAAGACCTCTTCTCAGTGACTCTTCTTTTATTAAAAGAAATTTATTGTTTAATTGACAAATAAAAATTGTATATGTTTAGAATATACACAGATGTTTTGATAAATGTATACATTGTAGAATAGCTAAATCAAGCTAATTAACATATTCATTACTCACTCAGTGACTTTTCTAGACTTTTTTTCCCCTTCTAGACAAAGACCTTTACTTTTTTAAATTTAGAAATATTTTAAGCTTACAGAAAAGTTGTAATAATAAGAAAATCACATTAGAGCACCCTTATGCCCTTTATCCACATTTACCTATTGGTAACATTGTGCCTTATTTGCTTTGTCATTTGCTTTCTCAGATACTGGGAAAAGCTCTCTTGTTCTGTCTCTCTTTATAAAAATGTGGGTAAAATATTTGTATTTTTAATGTATTTATATTTAATTTTTTTTTGAGACAGCATCTCACTCTGTTGCCCAGGCTGGAGTGCAGTAGCATGATCTTGGCTCGCTGCAACCTCTGCCTCCCAGGTTCAAGTGATATTCCTGCTTCAGCCTCCCTAGTACATGGGATTACAGGTGCCCACGACTGTACCCAGCTAATTTCTGTATTTTTAGTGGAGACGGGGTTTCTCCATGTTGGCCAAGCTAGTCTCCAGCTTCTGACCTCAGGTGATCTGCCTGGCCTCCCAAAGTGGGATTACAGGAGTGAGCCATTGCACCCGGGTTTTTTTTTTTTTGGAGACATAGTCTCACTGTGTTGCCTCGGCTGGAATGCAGTGTTGCGATCTCAGCTCACTGCAACCTCCGCCGCCCGGATTCAGCGATTCTCCTGCCTCAATCTCCCAAGTAGCTGTGACTACAGGCATGTGACACCACACCTGGCTAATTTTTTTTTTTTTTTTTTTGGTATTTTTAGTAGAGATGGGGTTTTACCATTTTCACCAGGCTGGTCTCAAACTCCAGACCTCAAGTAATTCACTTACCGTGGCTTCCCAAAATACTGGTATTACAGGTGTGAGCCACCATGTCCGCCCTATATTTAATATTTATTTCTAATATTTACATTGGGAATCTGAATCTGTACCAATACATCCAACTCTTAAAGTTCTTTCTTGATTTCCTTCAATTCATATTTGTGTATCACTTTCATAGTGAAAATCCTATTTTCCAACAATATCAATGTATTTACTCATTTTCTCAATTCTGTAATACATCTAAAATTATTTCAGAATTGCTTCACTACTACAAAAAAAAAGGTAGTAAAAAGAGTTAGGATGTTTTGCATTTCTTACAACGCCATCCAAGATGTACGGTATGCGGTCAGATACTGTCTTTGCAAGTTTCTTGAATGTTTTCCCTTTCCTTTAATGCTGTTCTTTTATTCATTTAAAATACAATTGGGTTCATTTGCTTCAGTTTGCTTTAGTTTATCATTCACTCCTTACTGATGTAATTTTATTTTTTTGAATATGTAGCATATCAATATGCTTCCAAATGTCAAAATTAAAGAGAAAAGGTATACTCATTGACGTGCCACTCCCTTCCATGCTCATTCTATACCATTCCTTCCTACTCTTGTAGGTTCATTGGCTTTGGTTATCCTTTCTGTATTTCTTTTTGTAGAGGTAAACCAATGTAAGTGAATTATTCCCCCTTAAGTCTTACACAAAATGTAGCGTATTGTATTTTTCTTTTGTCTTGTTCATTTAACAATATCTCCTGGAAATCACTCTTTATCAGTCATAGAGATCAATCTTGCTCTGTTCCCAGCTGCACAGTACTCCATTATTTGTATGTACCATTGTCTATTTATCTAATTTCTTATATTTGACCAGTTAGGTAGTTTCTAACATTTTGCCATAACAAGTAATGTTGTAGTTAATAGCCTTGTGCATATATTTTCATTTTATTGGATGTATATCTTCAGGGTAAATTTCTAGGAGAGGGATTATTGAAATGAAGGGTGAACGTATATGCAATTTTGTAGATGTTGCCAAATTTCCTTCCATTGTGTTGTAATCTATTCCCTTCCTTCAAAGTGCCTGTTACCCATAGCCTTATGTCAGAGCATATTGTCAAGCTTTTAAATCTTTGTCAGTGTGATGGGCTTGAAATGGTATTTCAGTGTGGTTTTAATTTTCATTTCTCTAATCTTGATCAAGTTGAAAATCCTCTACTTTTTGAAGTAAGAGGATTGCTAGCACATCAACATGACTTAAAATTCAAGGTGCTACTAAAGAATACATTTTTGCTTACATTTGGCCTTTCAGACTCTGATCAGACTACAAACTTCAGTCAGTAGAAGGCCAATCTTATCTTTGAGTGGAGAATAGAAATTTGTTGGTACTTAAAAAACTTCCTTTGGACGACTGTGCCTTTACATTTCTCTTCTTTTCTTATGGTACTTCTAGGTTGGCCAGGTTCATGGTGGCTTGATGGGAATTATTCAGAGAGCTATGGTCAAGGCTTGTCCTCATGTCTGGTTTGAACGCTCAGAAATGAAGGATCGACACCTGGTTACTAAGAGGTAAGCAGTCAAATTACTCAGCAATCACTGGAGTAGCATAAAACAAGCGGCACTGAGTCTCAAAACTAAAACGGAGCTCTGTTTGCAGTTGGATTTTTTCTGGCAAATCGCCTGTCTTAGCCAGATTTTAAAAATATATAATTCTGTAGTCATGGTGGGGTATGTGATGGGATTAGAAGGCCAATGTGTTTATATTGCTGTGACTTAGATATAGGCCAGTCCCTGAATTTGCAAAGTTAAAAATTACCACCTTTAAATTAGATATGTTTTCACTTGAGTATGAGCAATTAAAAAAATAAATGAGATATGTTGACTTTACCTCAATTTAAAAAAGTATACAAAAAGGAAAAAAATTACCACCTTGAAGGTTAAATAATTGATAACTACTTGCTAAATAAATAGATGATTAATTAAGTGTTTGCTGGATGATTGTTCTCACTTAAATCCAGCTAGAAGCTGGGCATGGGGTCTGACATCTATAATCCCAGCACTTTGGGAGGCCAAGGTGGGATAATGGCTTGAGCCCAGGAGTCTGAGACCAGCCTGGGCAACAGAGTGAGACCTCATCTCTACAAAAAATTAATAAAATTAGCGGAATATGGTGGCACATGCCTGTGGTCCCAGCTACTTAGGAGGAAGGATCGCTTGAGACCATGAGGTTGAGGCCGCAGTGAGCTGAGATTACACTACTGCCCTTCATTCTAGGCAACAGGCGGAGACCTTGTCTTTAAAAAAAAAAAAAAAAGTCCAGCTAGAGACAGCGAAATGGGAGAAGGAACCTCTGGGGTTTGGGGTAGAGATGAGCTGTTAGAAACCTTGGTTGGGAAACATCCTTTGGCCTGAGGCCTTTAACTGAAGGCACATTGGTTGTTGCTTCTATAAACACAAAGGTGGTCCATTACTCTTAAAAGTATAATGAAAAGTACTTGCTGAAGTTAGAAAAAGGATTCCCTATCTTGAGATCATGTGGCAGTGGGACACTCTGGCAGCTGTAATCTGGCTACCTCAGCCCTTACCAGGTCTGGAGAGAAGAGTTGGGAATATAGGGTTGGCTGCAGGGAGGACAGGACCTAAGCCTGGAAGAACGTCAGTCTTTCTGAGCTTCATGGTGTGCATTTAATAGGAAAGTTCAACCTGAATCACTTAAGTGTTGTCTTGCACTTAATGGCCATAATGCATTTAGGTCCAGCAACCCAATATTCCCATTTTTCAGATGAGGAAGCCTAAGTACATGGAGAAGATCACAAAGTTCATGACATGGAGGCTCCAGAGTCCATGTCACATGACTGTCTAGTATTCTAAGAGTAGGCGAAGACAATGAAAATCACTTACTTTGGTCCAGGCATGGTAAGGCTTTGGTCTGGGCACAGTTGATCATGCCTGTAATCCCAGCACTTGGGGAGGTTGAGGCAGGTTGATTGCTTGAGCTCAGGAGTTCGAGACCAGCCTGGGCGACATGGTGAAATACCATCCCTACAAAAAATACAAACACTTAGTTGGGTGTGGTGGTGCACATCTGGGGTCCCAGCTACTTGGGAGGGTGAGGAGGGAGGATTGCTTGAGCTCAGGGGATGGAGGTTGCAGTAAGCCGAGATTGTGCCACTGCACTCCAGCCTGGATGACAGAGTGACCCCACATCTCAAAAAAAAAAAAAAAAAAGGGAAAATCACTTACTTTGAAATTAGAGAAATTATAATGGTGCAGATCTATTTTGCTTTTTAAGAAAGGAAACAACTCAAATTTCTTTTTTTTTTTTTTTTTTTTGAGACGGAATTTCGCTCTTGTTACCCAGGCTGGAGTGCAATGGCGCGATCTCGGCTCACCGCAACCTCCGCCTCCTGGGTTCAGGCAATTCTCCTGCCTCAGCCTCCTGAGTAGCTGGGATTACAGGCACGCGCCACCATGCCCAGCTAATTTTTTGTATTTTTAGTAGAGACGGGGTTTCACTGTGTTGACCAGGATGGTCTCGATCTCTTGACCTCGTGATCCACCTGCCTCGGCCTCCCAAAGTGCTGGGATTACAGGCGTAAGCCACCGTGCCTGGCTCAAATTTATTTCTTTTACCTATATCTCAATTCTTTTCTCCTTATTGCTTCACAGTTGTGCCAGTAAAGTATAAAGAATATCAAAAAGGACATCCACTTCTCTCTTTGTACAGGTGGAATTTTGATCCTTTATATTTTTTCACAGACTAAAAGAACATATTGCTGATAAGAAGAAATTACCCATATTAATTTTTCCTGAAGGTAAGAATGGACTGCCTTCCGAGCCATAGTTGATAACAATAAACTACCAAAAGTGTGAGGAATAGAATTGCCATAGAATTGGCCATCTTAGCCCAGATATCTGCTCTAATAGGAATGAGATGGCATTCTCTGAGCTATTAATTCCTTACTTTCTTTTGAGATTTGATAGAAATCATGTTAGCTTTTTAATTCAATAGTCATTTCTGGGTAATGAACTCAGAGCAGAATTGTCCATGGCTTTAAGATTTGCATGTATTGAAATTGTCACCTGTTGAGAAGAAGTTGTACCCATAGGCCCACAGAGCGTTCGGTAGAAAAGTAAAAGCTTGTTAAACCTTCTTAGTTGGAACTATGAGATTACTACTTTTGCAGTGGTTGGTTTGTGGTATGGTAGTACAATGCCTGTAATTTTGATATTTTAAATTACTTTATATCGAAATAATTCCTTTAAAAATTTATTTTAAAAATGACTGCCTTTAAAAATATTCACACTTCTACTCTCACGCCCTTGCAGGAACCTGTATCAACAATACTTCAGTCATGATGTTTAAAAAGGGGAGCTTTGAAATTGGAGGAACCATACATCCAGTTGCAATTAAGGTAAAACATATAATAATAATAATAATAATAATAATAATAATAATAAAGATATTGGATTGGTAACTTTATTTTGGTAGTATTTCAAACTTAAAATTTGCAAAAATGAGGAGCACTTGTATGCTGTTTTCAGATGCACCTGTCCTATGCACTTTGCCTCCTCTGCTTTCTCGTGTGCTCTCTCTCTCTCTCTGTAGATAGGTGTGTTCTGGGGCACTCTGTGCCAGGTGTATTTGCTCGTAGCGTTAAGTGAAACAGTTGCTGTCCCTGCTTTAATCAGCCTTCTAGTTGAGTGTGGAGACAGATATTTAATAGTCACATAAATAACTCTTGTTGCTCAGCTCTGTGGTTCTATTTAGAAAAACAGCTCTAGTCAGACGTATTAGTTAGCTAGCTTGGTTTACTTTTTTTTCTTGACAAATTCTATCAAGTGAAATAACTTCCTTTTTTCTTAGAGTCTGATAAAAATGTTTGGCCTTCCGCCTTAAAAACATTAGGCATGGATGAGAAACCACCCTTAGTTAATAACTGGGATGTATTTTCTTTTCTTTTCTCTCAGTATAACCCTCAGTTTGGTGATGCATTTTGGAACAGTAGTAAGTACAACATGGTGAGCTACCTGCTTCGAATGATGACCAGCTGGGCCATCGTCTGTGACGTGTGGTACATGCCCCCCATGACCAGAGAGGTATTCTTTAGCTTATATGTTATCTAATCGGGTAAAGGCAAGGAGACCTTCATGTGAAAACCTAGGTGTCTCCCTTCTCCATGTCATGCTTTTCTGCTTTCTCAGCAACTGAGTCATCTTTTAAATAATGTATTTAGCTCACTTTAAATCAGACCATTTTATATTTAGAGCCTCTTTTTCATAATGGTTTTACAATTGCTGTTGGTTTATTGAACCTATAGATATTATCTTGGGTAAGACTAATAAAGAGTGATAAATATATGCACATGGGAAAAAATTAAACAATACAGCACTGCATTTTCTTGATAGAACAAATGATATTTGCTATGATTGACTAAGAATAGAAAGCATTTGAGCTGAAGCATGAATCTTATATTTTAAAACAAATATAAATGATTATGAGATGGTATTAAAAACTCAATACGCAAGATGTTCTTTTAACTTTTTTTTTTTAACCAGGATGGAGAAGATGCAGTTCAGTTTGCTAACAGGGTTAAGTCTGCTATTGCTACACAAGGAGGCCTGACTGAACTTCCCTGGTAAGAGATCTTTCAGAAGTACTATCGCTGTTTTTTTGTTTTGAGACAACGCCTCACTCTCTTACCCAGGCTGGAGTGCAGTGGCACAATCATAGTTCACTGTGTCCTTGTCCGCCTGGGCTCAAGGGATCCTCCCATCTCAGCCTCCTGAGTAGCTGGGACTACAGGTGCTTGCCCCCATGCCCAGCTATTTAAAAACTTTTTTGTAGAGATGGGGTGTCCCTGCATTGCACAGGCTGGTCTCAAACTCCTGGGCTTGAACTCCTGCCTCAGCCTCCCCAAGTGCTGGGATTACAGTCATGAGCCACTGTGCCTAGACTTTTTTTTTTTAAATTTAAAAAATCTCCGCTAATAATGCCATTTATCATTCTAGTTAGTTATAGGTTTAGCTGAAAGTAATAGTGGTTTATACATAACAATGGCTTAAGTAAGATAGAAATTCATTTCTCACTTAAACATAACCTGTCATGGCTGGTAACAGCTCAGTCTGTATTGCTTTACTCTCCTCAATTTGTTTTTCTCTTATGGTCCAAGATGACTGCTTCAGCTCTACTCAGTGTGTACAGCAAATGGCTATGAGGAAGGAGTTTTAAAAAGGACACACCCATCTCTAAGAGCACAGGCTGAAAATTATATATTCTACTTTTACTTGTATCCATTGGCTAATACTCAAGTCATGTGATAACACTTAACTGCAAAGGAAGCTGGGGAATGTAGTCTTTGTTCTGGATGGCCATCAGCCTATCTCACATTTGGGGTTATTTTTCTGAAGAAGAAAGGGAGAATGGATTTGGAAATGGGGTGGGTATTGGGAGGCAAGGGGCTACTTAAAGGCTCATTTATATTTAACTAGCTATAACTATATCATAAGAAAACTGAACAACTTGAAAGAAGTTGTGAAATTTTAATTATGGATCACTTTAGTTTTGGTTTTGGCTTTAGTTTTGTTTGTCTGAGGAAGATTGAATGTAGGTGAGTGTATTAGTCTGCTTGAGCTGCCAGACAAAATACAGTAGTCTCCTGTGGATAATGGGGGATATGTTCCAAGAGCCCTAGTAAATCCCTAATACCATGGATAGTACAAATCCTATATAGACTATGCTTTTTTCTATATGTACATAGCTACGATAAAGCTTAATTTATAAATTAGTCATAGTAAGAGATTAACAACAACAACTAATAGAACAATTATAATAATACACTGACTAATAAAAGTTATGTGAATGTGTTTCTCTCTTTCTCAAAATAGCTTAATATTTTCAGACCATGGTTGACTGTGGGTAACTGAAACCATGGAAAGCAAAACCTTGGGTAAGGGGAGAGTTAGTGTACCACAGACTTGGTGGCTTAAACAACAGAAATTCATTTTCCCACAGTTCTAAAGGCTGGAAGTTTGAGATCAGCATGATCAGTTTTTGGTGAGGTTTCTCCTCTTGTGTTGCAGATAGCTGCGTTCTCCTGTGTGCTTACATGATCTCTTTTTTGTGCAGGCACGAAGAGAGAGGGTGCAAGTTCTCTAGTATTTCTTTTTATAAGGGCACTAATCCCATCATGAGTGCCCTACCCTCATGACTTCATCTAACCATAATTACCTCCCACAGGATCCATCTCCAAATACTGCCATGTTGGTAGTTGGGGCTTTAACATATGAATTTTTGGGGGGACAAAAACATTCAGTCTATATCAGTGAAGGTTAACTATATTTATATTATAATGGGAGATTGAATTCTCTTTTTTCTTTTTTCTTTTTTTTGAGACAGAGTCTGCTCTGTCACCCAGGCTGGAGTGCAGTGGCATGTTCTGAGCTCACTGCAACCTCCCAGGTTCAAGCAGTTTTCCTGCCTCAGCCTTCCAAGTAGCTGAGACTACAGGTGTGTACCACCATGCCCCGCAAGTTTTTTTTTTTTTTTAGTAGGGATGGAGTTTCACTGTGTTGGCCAGGCTGCTCTTGAACTCCTGACCTCAGCCTGCCGGAGTGCTAGGATTACAGATGTGAGCCACTGAGCCTGGCTGGGAGATTGGATTCTTATTTACCTACAGGATGTTAAATTAGCAGGCTGTCACAAAACAGTCTATACTTACAGTCTTATAAAGTTAATAAAGTCCCTGCTGTTTTTCTTGGTGTTTCAAAAACACTTTGCATGAAGAGTTTATTTGAGGCAATTGTGGCAATGTTTCTAGCAGCAGGATTCGGCCAACTGATTTAGGCTATCAGTCAGAAAACCAAGGACCCTCCTGAACCAGCACAGGATGGTTTAAGGTGTCAGCCTCTAGAAGAAGGGCTGGCTGGATATTATACAGTAAGCATTTACTTCACATCATTGATAGATTGTTGTAGGTTGTGACTTTAAGCACAATGTCTTTATATTAGGTTCTGGAGTAAATAACATCGTTTTGTTCAATGTTATTTCTTTATAATGTTGATGAGAAACAAATTAGGTTTTGTTATACATCATTTTGTTTAAAGTTGCAGTTTCTAAGAAGCTATCAACAATGTTCAGGGAGGACTTACTGTACTCCATTATGCAAGGGTGGCGAATATCACTAAAATATTTATCCATTCACATAGTGTGAATACAACTAGTTGCATCCAGGTAAACCAGTTTCTGATATCCATTATGCTAATAAGCCACTAATTTCTACAGTGAAAACTCATTTCTAAAATTTGTTATGTGGCTGGGCACAGTGGCTCACGCCTGTAATCCCAGCACTTTAGGAGGTGGAGGTGGGCGGATCATGAGGTCAAGAGATCGAGACCATCTTGGCCAACATGGTGAAACCCTGTCTCTAGTAAAAATACAAAAATTAGCGGGGTGTGGTGGTGCACGCCTGTAGTCCCAGCTACTGGGGTGGCTGAGGCAGGAGAATAGCTTGAATCTGGGAGGCGGAGCTTGCAGTGAGCCAAGATCCCACCACTGCACTCCAGCCTGGGCGACAGAAAGAAACTCTGTCTCAAAAAAAAAAAAAAAAAAAAAAAATTGTTATGCAAGGGCTGGGCACAGTGGCTCATGCTTGTAATCCCAGCACTTGGGAGGCTGAAGTGGGTGGATCACCTGAGTTTAAGAGTTCGAGACCAGCCTGGGCAACATGGTAAAGCCCCTTCTCTACAAAAAGAATACAAAAATTAGCTGGGTGCTGTAGCGTGCACCTGTAGTCTCAGCTACTCCAGAGGTTGAAGTATGAGAATCCTTGAAACCAGGAGGTTGAGGCTGCAGTGAGCCGAGACTATGCCACAGCACTGCAGCCTGAGTGACAGAGCAAGACCCTGTCTCAAAAGTTAAATAAATAAATAAAATAAAATTTGTTATGCTAATTAACAAAACTTGGAAAATCAATGAGCAATAAAGATAAAGATAGCTGAAGCCATTAGTGGCACCTGTGAAAGGCAGGCTTCTGATTAAATGCTGGCTGACTACTGTGGAGTGTGAATTCTTGACCAACAAGGTCTATGACTTGAATTCCATACACCCTGGAGTATGAAACTGACTAGCCTTAAGGTATAGGTTAAGACTAAACATTTGTATCACACTATCTACATTGGAATATATTAAACAAAATGACAGACATCATAACATCATAAAACTATATAAAACTACCTTGGTCCACAAATGTTGTCCTAGCAACCTACAGTTTTATGTACAATGGGTTCCTTTTCCTTATTCATTTTTTAAAAACTCTCTACTCACCCTTTATCTTACCAGACACCCAGCCCTCCTGCTCCTACTCTGAAGTCAGTGTCTGTAGTCTCAGACACAGAGCAAGGGAAAAAAGCTTTGAGAGACAAAAAACAACCTAGAGGAGTCAGCCAAGTACAGACTCTCCATCAGACTGGCTGAATAAAATGATTCTCAGAATTGCCACTTTCCTTTTATCAGGCCATAAGCAATTGCACAATAAAAATTACTTTTAATTACCTAGCCTCTTAAAAAAAAAGAAAGTGACCTCATTGCCCTTCTAGATATATTTGCCATGTATTTGTTGGATATGAATTAACATATCTAGATTGCTTTTTTAATAGATTGAGCGAAAATATAATTTTGTGATCTTAAACTGGCTCTTATCTATGGTTACTGCCTTCTTTAAGAACTAAGATCTATTGCCATTGCAAAGGGGAATTGGGTAAAACTTTGAAGTCTCTAGGGGTAGCAAGTCACAGTTTAGGTGCTTAGCACAGCATGAGGTTTACTGGGTGCTTGGGAACTGTACAAACTGTACAAAAATGTAAAAAAAGTACAAAAATGGTGTCAGATTGCTCAAGACTTAAATTTTTGCCTGTTTTGGGCTTGGATCTCGTGAAAGGAGAAAAACCTTTCTTATCTCTCCCTCCTTTCCTTAGTTCTCACTATTCAGAATTCAGGTAAGTGCTGTTAATAGAAGAAGCTCATTTGGATAAAAGAGACTTGTGTGGACAATTCTGTGGACCTAACAACAATTTATAATCTTGTTTCTTGAAAACCTCCCACAACTGACTCCCCTGGATTATCTGTGGATCGCAGTCTGTTTTTAAGTTGAGGACTGATTGCTGTGTCTCAGATTTGACTCTAGAAGCCAGAACATTGCAGTGGTCTCAGGCAGGTGTCTCTATGGAGGTCAAGTTCTGTCCTCATGTCATTGAGTTCACTGGCTAACCTATGATCATCCATCATCATCAGAAAGCATTTGGTAAACATGCATGCTTGACTGGGTTAAAATTAAACAGTCACAGTATAAAGTAAGCAAGTTCTCAGCTCATGCTCTCCTTGGAGTTAAAATCTAAAACATTAGATTAGGAGGGAGATAGTGACCTCTGATAGTCCAGTCTACTCCCAGCAACTCCAGTTTATTTCTTGGGGTGTAATCCAAAGAAGGAAAAGCATACAGAGTTCTTATACCCAGGCAGGCATGTGTTTTCTCTACTCTGGAGAGAGTTCAAAGACTTACAGGCTCTGACTGAAAGAATGCTGCTTACGTAGGCACTTACTTCTAGTTGAATGCAATTTATCGTTTTGTTGTTTGTTTTACTCTGAGTCTGTTTATGGAATATAAAAGATTATAGACACTGGAAATATGATGTTTTGAATGAAAATACAACTTGTTAAACATAGATAGGGTTATATTTGAACGTTTTTTAAAAAATGATTATCTTTAAGAAATTTACCCACACATATACCGTACCCTTACCATTTCTTCTGCATATATTTTCAGTTTTCCTATGGTTTTCCAGTAAGACATAGGTAGATGAATACCAGTGTTTTGTTTTCCTGAGGGAACAAAATAGAGAAATAATCCAGTTTTAATAATCTTTGTTTCAATCCAAATATATATATATATATTTTGAGATGGAGTTTCGCTGTTGTTGCCCAGGCTGTAGTACAATGGCGTGATCTTGGCTCACTGTAACTTCTGCCTCCCATGTTCAAGCAATTCTCCTGCTTCAGCCTCCCAAGTAGCTGGGATTACAAGCATGTGCCACCATGCCTGGCTAATTTTGTATTTTTAGTAGACATGAGGTTTCACCATATTGGCCAGGCTGGTCTTGAACGCCTGATCTCAGGTAATTCACCCACCTTGGCCTCTCAAAGTGCTGGGATTACAGATGTGAGCCACTGCACCTGGCCAATCCAAATATTTAATATAGCATCCCTTAACTTCTAAAGAGAAACTGAGTTGGAGATATTGTTACTTATTTTAACCAAACATCAGAGAGATTGTTCCTTTAATGTACATTTAGCAAGAGGTAGGGCAGAGACTGAAACCTGCGTCTTCCTGTTTCCAAATCCAGTGTTCTTTCTCTTATTTCATCCCAGCTGCCTCAGTGTCATGGCATCATGCTGCATGTGACTATTAAGTTAACTCTTTTAAATCACCGCTGTAAAGTATCTTTTATGTATTTGTCTTTCTGTTCGCAGGGATGGAGGGCTAAAGAGAGCAAAGGTGAAGGACACCTTCAAGGAAGAGCAGCAGAAAAATTACAGCAAGATGATTGCGGGCAATGGATCTCTCAACTGAGTGACGGATGACAGCCTGTAGATATACTTGGCTTTCTAGAACTAGCCCTTAGAAATGGAATGGCTTTATTTTTTTTGTTTTGTTTTATTGTTTTGTTTTTATTATTGTTAATCTTTTCTACAGAATGATTGTCTCTACCTCTTTATGCCAGAGGCAGAACCTACAGGTGCCCTTTTTGGCTTTTGTTATTGTTATAACATTAGCCCAATGGATTGTAAGGTAGTTTACTGAGTTAAAACAGATTCTGCTTTTATAAAATGATGGCGTCACTGTTGACTGAATGAAATATTTGTACAGGAAAAAGTGTGTGTAAGGTGTGTTTGGAACTCATCGATAGGGTAATTCTCAAAAAATGCCCAAACTTTCTTTCTATACTTAACCTTGCCACTTTCTTCAGTCACTTAACTGGTGAGATTACACATCAGTGCAAGATGACCATTATGGTTATGGTCTACTTACTGTAAGGCTGAAAGAAAAATGGAGGATTATATTTAGGAAAAGGGATAACTAACTCTGTGGCCATCTGCTCCGAAAGTCAAAAGGAAATGTAAATTAGTGTTATTAGTGTGTTGGAAGAGAATACTATTCAGTAAGCTTTGCCAAAGAAAAGTGAGTCAAAGTTAATGTGTGTGTGCATTTATATGTAGGCAGCTCGTAGACACATTTTTAGCCAGCAACTGACAACAAAGCGCTTACTTTTCCTTGTTTGAATGCTGTAGATGGATACCTAGTTCCCTCCCATCTACTGATTTGTTTGTTTTTGTAACCAAACACATTTTCAGATAGAAGGAGCCTTAAAAAAAAAAAATCACATTGAGTATCTTAAGCATGGATGAATGAGAGTGTGTGGAGCTGCCCCTCACCCTCCACCCCTTTGTGGTTTATTCTCGAATTTTCCCAGTCTCTTTAAACAGAAAAAATTACTGATACTATAATTACCTTTCAGAAACTGAGCCTTAATTTTTTTTTAGAGGGGGAAATAAGTTTTTCCCAACTCACACAGCATAAGCAATGTTTGACAGCAATATGATGCCGTTGTATACTCCTGAGAGTATTATATCTGTTCTGGTAACCGTGTACAGAACGTGAAACTGTCTTCTCATGACTATAAATAAATTCTATATTTCTAAAGGCATGTTGCGTTATTTCCCCCTTCCTCTCCCCTTTTCTCGTTTTGAATAAGTTAAATTCATTCTTATTACAAACAAGGGTTGTTTGATTTTCATTCCAGTGGCATAGTTAGATTTTATTGGACTGGAACAAACAGGAAACAAGAACATGAGCCATGGCCTCCCCCGCCTCCCCCTGCTTAAATCTTGTTTTTTTAGCTGAGTTATTTGGACTCTGGCCCTGTGAACTCCACCTTGAGCAAAGTCACAGACTACAGTTATTTTGCAGGTGAATTCAAGCAATTATATCTAACTATCTAGGTAGGCTTGGCATAGCACTATCAGTGTATACTCTTCTTATCTAGCTAGCTAGTTGGATTTTATCCCAAAAGGAAACTTGCAAACAGGTTACTCTCCTGGTCATATACCTCTCTGTTCTCACTCTCCTCACTTTCCCTTTGTTGTTTGTTTAAATTTTGCCCCACAAACTCTAGTAGGAGTGATCTTGACTGAAAATTAGCAAATCCAAATATGTATGTTGGGTGACTTTTTGTCTTATTTATATTTTCTCAGAAAAAGGAGTGCCTTTATTTAAAAAAAAAATTATGTTAATTGTGGCTTGAATTAATGAATCTATTTCATTAGCCCAGTTCTCAGCAAAGTGTATCTTTCCAAGAGCACTGTAAAAATCCCAGTGCCTGGGCCTTGCTCTGACTTTGGTCTTCCAGCAGTGTGCAGGCCCGCTCTGCCTCCTGGCCTCAGCCTTTCTCTTTCATCATTGTTCACTTCACTTTCATCCACCTTCTGCCCTTGTCCCCAAACCTAAAAAAAACCAAAAAACAAAAACACAATGCTATCATGTATTTGCTAGATAACCTAATAGTGTCTCAGTCAGAGCTTTTGTCTCGTAGGTGTGATTCACACAACTGGTTTCCAGGTTGCTTAAGGAACTGCCATGTTGTTGAAACCATGTTTTTGGGAAGCTGATATTGCTCATATTTAGCATATGCTCCTTAGAACTCCTTTTACGTTTGCTTTCCCTAATATTATTCCATACTCACTTCAGAGATATTGTGTCCAGAGTTTAGTATTCCTGAGTCTTCCGTAATTATAAGGCAATATGAAGGGAAGGTGGGATTTGGTAGAAAAATCTCATCAGATAAGTAAGACCTTTCATCTAACCCTTGCATACGTTCATGAATTGAGCTTTGAGGTTGCCCTATTTTTATTTCAATTATTTGTTATGTGGTCATATTTATAGGCAGCAGGTTCTAGGAATGCCAAGGGTTTCTAAAATATCATGCCACATTCTGAGATTGGATGAGCAGCCATGTGTGAAACAGTAAATATACTCAGAGCGCAGGGGAAATAGTTTCGGATGCCACTCTGGGGCAAAGAACAGTCTCAGGGGAAGTTTCCTTGCGTCAACAGACTTTCCAAGGTGTAGTCACCTTTGTCTTGGTGATTAGCATGATCTCAGTGCATATGTTGCAGTTTGCGCATTCTGTTGATATTTAACTTACATAATAGGGATTGTTGATTTCTTGTGATTACAAATAATGTATTGTAGTCATGAGGACTGCCTCTTGGCAAAGCTGCTCTCAGGCCTTTTTTTTTTCCTTAAATGTGGCATCACTGATCTAAACTGCTTCATGATAGAAAAGGGTAGGTTATGATGGGAGGATAGGCCGGGGGTAGAGGTGGAGTGGAGGGAAGTGGGGAAGAGTGTTGTGGGGAGGGGGATGGAGGGCAAGGCTGGGATCTGGGATCGATACTGCTAGGGGCCCTGATAAGTATCTTTACAAAAGCTGTGTGTTTGCTTTTGTTTTTTAACACCTGTTTCTAGTGGATTGATACAACATATGATTTAAAAAAAAAATGGTTAAGATAATGGGATAGAGAATCATAAAACATTTTCTTTACTTTTTTCTTTCTTTCTTTTTTTTTTTTGAGATAAAGTCTCACTCTGTTGTCCAGGCTGGAGTGCAATGGCGCAATCTCAGCTCACCATAACCTCCGCCTCCCGGGTTCAAGTGATTCTCCTGCCTCAGCCTCCTGAGTAGCTGGGATTACATGTGCTACCATGCCTGGCTAATTTTTGTATTTTTAGTAGAGATGGAGTTTTGCTGTGTTGGCCAGTATAGTCTCGAATCCCTGACCTCAGGTGATCCACTCGCCTCAGCCTCCCAAAGTGCTGGGATTACAGGCATGAGCCACCATGGTTGCCCAATCTTTTTTTTTAAATTACACTTTCCTTCTGTAATGCTCAGCAAATATTTGTTATTATTACTACTGCTGTAAGCAAGAATTGGTTATTGGTTCATAATGTCTTCTACTGGCCATATGTCTTCATTAGCTCAGTTCATGTTCATACCCTTTTTATAGGTAATAGATTGTAACTTCTCAATCCTATGTCTTTTCCTTCAGAATTAGCCCTGTTCCTAAATAAAATAATTTCAGTCATCCACAACACTGTCTTGCAGACATATTTTTCAAAATTGGTCTGTCTAGGGAAAGGGCTTTCCTTTGATTTTGTTGATTTTTTTCCTCTTGTGTAGTGGCTGTGCCCAAAATGTAAGGAAAATCAAGAAATTGTAAAACGAGGCTATTCATATTAAATGTAAAACATAAAGTAATATTTAAATTAATCTGTGGCTTGTAAAAACTTTGGAAGCTTATATAATGAACTAATGGCACATAATTTCTGAATTTTAATTAGATTCTTTTTGTTGGTATTTGAAACATCAGCCTTAGCATACCTATTTTTAAATTATTATTAATCGATATATAATTGTATATATTTATGAGGTACAGTGTGGTATTTTGATATATGAGTACAATGTGTAGTGATCAAATCAAGATAATTAGCAAATCCATCACTTTAAACATTTACCATTTCTTTATATTGGAAACATTCAAAATATTGTCTTTCAGCTATTGAAAATATACAATAGGCCAGGCATGGTGGCTCACATCTGTAATACTAGTACTTTGGGAGGCTGAGGCGGGCTGATCACCAGAGATCAGGAGTTCTAGAGCAGCCTGGCCAACATGATGAAACCCCATCTCTACTAAAAATACATAAATTAGTTGGACATGGTGGTGTGTACCTGCAATCCTAGCTACTTGGGAAGCTGAGGCAGGAGAATCACTTGAACCCAGGAGGTGGTGGAGGTTGCGGTGTGCAGAGATCACGCCACTGCACTTCAGCCTGGGCAACAGAGTGAGACTCCATCTCAAAAAAAAAAAAAATACACACACACACACAAACAATAAATTGTTAACTATAGTGCCTCTACAACGCTATACAGAACACTAGAATTTATTTCACTTATCTGGCTGTAATTTTGTAACTTGGAACAAATCTCTTCCTATACTCCCCTCCCTCCAATCCTTCTCAGCCTCTAGTAATCACTATTCTACTCTCTACTTCTATGAGATCAACTTTTTTAGCGTCCACATATGAGTAAGAACATGTGGTATTTATCTTTCTGTGCTTGGCTAATTTCACTAACCATTAATGTCCTCCAGCCTCAGCCACGTTGCTGTGAATGACAGGATTTCATTCTTATATATTTATTTATTTTTGTTGTAGATTTCATTCTTTTTATGGCAGAATAGTATTCCATTGTGTATATACACCACATTTTCTTTATCCATTCATCTGTTGATAGACACAGATTGATTCCCTATCTTGGCTACTGTAAACAGTGCTGTAATAAACATGGCAATGCAGATATCTCTTTCACATTTTGATTTTCTTTCCTATGGATAAATACTCAGTACTGGGATTGGGGCATCATATGGTAGTTCTGTTTTTAGTTTTTGAGGAACATCCATGCTGTTTCCTATAAAAGCTGTACTAATTTAGGTCTTAACCAACAGTGTGTAAGAGTCCCCCTTTCTCTGCACCTTTGCCAGCAGTTGTTACCTTTTGTCTTTTTGATAGTAGCCATTCTAACTGAGGTGAGATGCTGTCTCATTGTGGATTTGATTTGCATTTCCTTGATGATTAATTATCTTGAGCATTTTTTTTTTGTAAACTTGACCATTTGCATATCTTCTTTTGAGACATGTGTATTCAGATCATTTGCCCATTTAAAAATCAGATTATTATTCTTTTACTATTGAGTTTTTTTAGTTCCTTGTATGTTCTGGATATTAATCTCTTGTCAAGGTTGGGTGCAGTGGCTCATACCTGTAATCCCAGCATTTTGAGAGGTGGAGGTGAGAGAATAGCTTGAGGCTAGGAATTTGAGATCAGCCTAGGCAACACAGTGAGACCCTGTCTCTACAAAAAAAAAAAAAACTTTTTTTTTTAATCAGCTGGGCATGGTGGTGCATGTCTGTAGTTCTAGCTACTTGCTAGAAGCATAAGGATCACTTGAGCTTAGAAGTTTGAGGTTGCAGTGAGCTATGATCACTCCAGTCTAGCCTGGGTGACAGAGTGAGACCCTGTTCAAAAAAAAAGAAAAAATTCCTAGCTTTGCACAGTGGCAGTATTGCAGCCAACGAGGTTTATCCAAGGTGCAATTATTGCTAATTAAAACTTTTCACAATAATTTGCTGTTATGACTTGCAATATAGTTAGCCTTGGCCATCTTTGACCGTCTCTACAGAGACTGATAAACAAAACAAACAAACAAAAAATTCCCGTCAGATGACGGAAATTTTTTTCCCATGCTGAAAAAATCTTTTCCCATGCTGCAGGTTGTCTGTTTAACCCATTTATTCTTTTCTGTGCTGTGCAAAAGCATTTTGGTTATATATGATTCCATTTGTTTATTTTTTCTGTGCTTTTAAAATCTAATTCATAAATTTTTTGCTCAGACAAATGTACTGAAGCATATCCCCTGTTTTCTTCTATTAGTTTAATAGTTTTGGGTGTTTAAAGAAGACCAATGTCCTCAAGCATTCCCCTTGTTTTCTTCTAGTAGTGTCATTGTTTTCAGTTTTTCATTTAAGTCTTTAATCTGTGTTGAGTTGACTTTTGTACTAGGGAACTAGTCTCATTTTTCTGCACATGGATATCTGGTTTTTCTAGTACCATTTATTGAAGTTACTATCCCTTACTCATTGAATGTTTTTGGCACCTTTGTAAAAAAATTAGTTGGCTTTAAGTACATGGATTTATTTCTGCATTGTCTGTTCTGTTCCATTGGTCTATTTTTATTTTTTTATGCCAGTATCATGTTGTTTTGGTTAATACAATTTGGTAGCATATTTTGAAGTCAGGTAGTGTGATGCCTATAGATTTGTTCTTTTTGCTCAAAAATCATATGGTTTTTGTTTTTCATTTTGTTGATCCACCACGTTTATGGATTTGCATATATTGAGCCATCTTTGCATTCCTGAGATTAAGTCCAACTTGATCATGCTGTATTATTTTTTATGTGCCATTGAATTTGGTTTGCTAGTATTTTGTTGAGGATTTTTGCATCTTTGTTCATCAGAGATTTTGGCCTATAATTTTCTATTTTTTGTTGTGACTTTGGTTTTATTTTCAGAGCAATGCTGGCCTCATACAATGAGCTTGGAAGAATTCTCTCCCTTTCAATTTTTTTTTGGAATAGTTTGAGAAGCACTGATATTAGTTCTTCTTTAATAATTTTGTAGAATTCAGCAGTGAAGTCATTTGGGCTTGGACTTTTTCTTTATTGGGATATTGGGAAATGTTTTAATACTTGTTCAATCTGATTGCTTGTAATTATTCTGTTCAGGTTTTTCATTTCTTCTTGGTTTAGTCTCGGCAGATGGTATGTGTCCAAATGTGTCCAGAAATTTATCCATTTCTTTTAGGTTTTCTAATATGTTAGCATAGAGTTGTTCATAATAGTCTCTAATGATCCTTTGTATTTCTGTGCTATCAGTTGTAATGTCTTTTTATTCACTTCTGATTTTATTTATTTGGGTCTTTTTCTCTATTTTCTTAGTCTAGCTGTTCACTTTCAAATTTTGTTTATTGTTTTGAAAAAGCAACTATTTGTTTCATCTATTTTTGTACATTTTTTGGTCTCATTTCATTTATATTTGCTCTGATACTATTATTTATTTTCTTCTACTGCTTTTGGATTTGGTTTATTCTTGCTTTTCTAATTCCTTGGGGTGCATTGTTATTTATTTGAAATCTTTCTACTTTATGGATGTATGTGTTTACTGATGTAATCTTTGCTCTTAATACTGCTTTTGCTATATCCTATAGATTTTGGGTGTTGTGTTTCCATTTTTATTTGTTTAAAGAAATTTTTAAGTTTTCTCTTTAATTTCATCATTCACTCTTTGGTCATTCAGGTTCATGTTGCTTAATTTCCATATATTTGTATAGCTTCTAAAATTCCTCTTGTTATTGACTTTTAGTTTTATTCCATTGTGATCTGAAAAGATACTAGATGAGATTTTGGCTTTTAAAAATTTGTTGGGACTTGTTTTGTGGCCTAATGTATGGTCAGTCATAGAGACTGTTCCATGTGCTGATAAGAAGAATGTGTATTATATAGCTGTTGAATGAAATGTTGTTAATGTCTGTTAAGTCTTTTGGTTTATGTTATGTTTAAATTTGATGTTTCTTTGTTGATTTTTTGCCTAGATGATGTCTTCAATGCTGAGAGAGGGGTCTTGAAATCCCCTGTATTATTTTATTGGAGTCTATCTCTACTTTTAGATCTAATAATATTTGCTTTATATATCTGGGTACTCCCATGTTGGGTGCATATACAGTTACAATTGTTATATCCTGTTGCTAAATTTATCCCTTTATCAGTAAATATTAACCTTCCTTCTCCCTTTTTTAATAGTAGTTTTTTTTTGTTTTTTTTTTTTACTTAGCGCATATTTTTATCAGATACAACTGTAGCTACTCCTGTTCACTTTTGGTTTCTGTGTGGATTATCTTTTTCTATCCCTTCGAGGTGAAGTGAGTATATAGTTGGGTGTAGGCAGTACATAGTTAGGTCATTTAAAAAAACCCATTCAGCCAGTGTATATCTTTTGATTGGGGATTTAATCTGTTTAAATTCAAAGTTATTATTGACAGATGAAGACCTTATTCCTGTTATCTTGTTGTTTTCTAATTGGTTTGTATAGCCCCTGTTCTTTTCTTTCTCTCTTATCATTTATCTTCGAAGTTTGGTGGTTTTCTGTGGTTTATAAGATTTGATTTATTTCTCTTTTTCCTTTGTATATCTGGTGTATCAGTGAGTTTTATGCTTTCATGTTCTTTCATGTGTTTTCATGATGGTAGTTACTGTTCTTTTGTTTCCAGATGTAGATCTCTCTCAAGCATTTACTTTATAAATTCCTTTATAAATTCCCTCAGTTTTTGCTTGTCTGGGAAAGGCTTTGTGGACTTCATTTTTCAAGGATAGCTTTCCTGGGTATAGTATTCTTAGCTGGCATTTTTTTTTTTTCTTAATGCACTTTAACTGTATCACCTCATTCTTTTTGTCCTGTAAGGCTTCTGCTGATAAATATGCTATTAGTCTAATGGAAATTCCCTTATATGTAATTTGACATTTTTCTCTTGCTGTTTTTAGAATTCTCTTTGTCTTTGACTTTTGACAATTTGAATATATGTGCCTTGCAGAAGACCTTTTAGGGTTGAATCCATTTGGGAATCTCAGTTCCTTGGATCTGGTTGTCTGTATCCCTCCCAAGACCTTGGAAGTTTTCAGCTGTTAATTCATGAAATAGATTTTCTATGTATTTTTGCATCTCTTCTTGCCATAGTTTGGATATTTGTCTCCCCCAAATTTCATGCTTTATGATGGCCACAAGTCCTGTAGTCGTTCCTCATTCTGTTTTATTATTTTCTTTTTGTTGTTGTCTGCCTGGGTTATATCAAAAGACCTGTCTTCAAGTTCAGAAATTCTTCTGCTTGCTCTGGTCTTTTGTTGAAGGTCTCCGTTGTATTTTTTTATTTCATTCATTGAATTCTTAAGCTTCAAGATTTCTGTTTGTTTCTTTTATTCTATCTCTTTGTTAAATTTCTTATTTGGATCATGAAATATTTTCCTGATTTTGTTGAATTGTCTATATGTATCTTGCATCTGATTGTAGAAGATTGGTCAGGGTGGTGGGAGAAGATATAGGGAAAGATGCAAGCCTTCTTGAAAGATCGGAAGGTCTTGCAAAAGCTTCAGGAGAGAATAAAGCTGAGGGTAGCTAATTCTCTTACTGGAAGGCTAAGGGTGAGGAGTAGGTAACAAGGGAGTGCAAATAAATCTATCTAGATAAGTTTACTTATGTGATCCAGAGACCGACTTTTGATCATCTAGGTGCAAGACTGCTCCCTGCAAGGGGGTATGACAATGTTAATTACCCACAAATTGGGTTGTCTCTAGGCCTTTGACATTATGCCAGTACTGAATAAGTATAAGCAGCTCCGGCTTATCGGGACTGCTCACTCTGCAGCAGTCCTCTAGCGGCTCTCATGCAAAATACCTGTGTCTGGGTGCTCCTTTCATCCGTCACTCTGCAGTCTTTGGGACAGACTTGCTTGGCATCTCACCAAGTTTTCTTAAACTCATTATTTTGATATATATATTTTTTCAGTATCTTGTAAATACGTTTTTCGGAGGAGGGCTGGTTTTGGAGAATAATTATGTTCCTTTGGAGGTGTCATGTTTCCTTGCATTTTCATTTTCTTGTGTTTCTATGTTGATACCTGTGTGTCTGGCAAAACAATTGCCTCTTCCAATTTTGTGGAGTACCTTTAGTAGGGAGAGTCATTTCTATAGGTGAGTCATATGGTGTCAGTGGGTAAGTTGAGTTGGCATTTGTTCTGGGTGGACACAGTAGTATAATCTGTTAATCTGTTAAGATTCTTTGGCTATAATCCATGTTAATGATCTTTGTGAGCACCTCAGTGGCCTAGGCTATGAGAATCTCTGGTGGCAGTGGTGCATCTTTGCTGGGGATAGGACCGTTGAGCTTTTTCTCTGGCCAGAGGCATGAGTGTGTGTGGGTTGGTGGTCTGGTGAATGGCTTGCTGGGTGTGAATTTTCCATGCAGTTTCTCGGGCCATGAGTGCAGGGACACAGATGGTTGGCAGACCTGGGGGTGGGTCCACCAGGAGTGTTTCTGCTGGAGTTCACCTTGTTGCTTCTCCAGCTGGGACATGGGTGTGCAGTGGTTCAGTGGCTTGGCTTAGGGGCAGGTTTGTCAGCCTGTTTCTTTGGTGGGGAGTGCCAAGAAGCGGGACTTTCTGGGGGAAGGTCCATTGGACTATTTATTTCAGCCAGCCAAAGTTTGGCTTCCCCGCTGTGTAGTGCTGAAGTCACAGCTGTTCCTGGTCCCATGCTCCAAGCAGACAGGGTTGTGATATTGCAGTCACCTGTGTGGACTTAGTAAGATAACAGTAGAAACTCAAGGCTGGAGACATGCAATGGCTACTGGGCCCCAGAGCAGGGCAGACTCTAGCAGTGGTTCCAATTTCAAGATGGCACAGTGCTGCAGTAGCTTGGATCACAGGTTGATCGGAGTGGGGAGTGTTTACACCTTGTATTCCTACTCTGGAGTAATGCAGCTATGTTAATTCCAAGCAGCTCCCCAAACTGGGCTAAAAGCTTTTGAAGATGGTGGGATTCTCCTATACTACAGGAATCTGCAGTGGCAGTTTGGGCAGGTAGGGGCCTTTTACTTACCTTTTCCCCATAAGGGGAAGTCCTTCCTGGATCTGAGCCAATCTCAATGGGAGAGATGAGGTGACAGGGCCAGGGTGCCTTGCTCACCTCTCTTTGCTGCCATCCTGGGCTTCTGTGCTCCACAAGGCTTTCACCAGTCCCTTTCTACACTCCAATGCTGTCCCTCAGACACTACAGTTGGATTTTAGTTGTTTATTTGTTGTTTCGGTTGTTTTTTATTGGGAGGGAGAGATAAGTGCCAGGCAATTGTAGTCAGTCATCTTGTTAATATCCTTTATTTCTCTAGTTTTTTTTTTTTTTTCCCAGTACCCCCCTACCTTTTTTTTTTTTTTTTTTTTTTTTCTAAGATGGAGTCTCCATCTGTCACCCAGGCTGGAGTGCAGTGGCACAATCTTGGCTCATTGCAACCTCCATCTCCTAGGTTCAAGCAATTATCCTGCCTCAGCCTCCCGAGTAGCTGGGATTATAGGCGTGCACCACCACCCCCAGATAATTTTTGTATTGTTAGTAGAGACAGGGTTTTGCCATGTTGGTCAGACTGGTCTTGAACTCCTGACCTCGGTGATCCACCCACCTTAGCCTCCCAAAGTGCTGGGATTACAGGCATGAGCCACTGCACCCAGCTTTATTTCTCATTTTTAAGTTATATCTATTTTTTTTCAAATGTGATTACTCTCATATAGTTTTGAAGTACCTTATGCTTATTGATTTTATATTTCTAAGTAATTGTTCCTTTTAATTGCCAAGTAGTTTTAAATCTTTAGGGGAAAGTTATTTTTCCCTTTCACTTAGCAGTAAGATTTGACACAAGCAATTTACTTGCTTACATCTGGAGAGGGGGATGGATGATTTCTACTTTACTCTTACACAGAAGTTGTAGTCCTTTTGATATCCCACCTTCAAAGGAAGACTGTAATTAGACTTCCCATCTTGGACAGGCCTTCAATATTGCGTTTTGTCCTTTAGGCCCTTGAGGCTCTAGAAACCAAAACTTGAGTTTGCCTGGTTCAGCCAATGCCTGTAAAGGAAATGACAACTACTGGGCTCTCAGTTCTGCTTACTTCTCTGGAAATTGATCTTCCTTTAGTCCTTGACTTGAGTAGTCCTAACTTTCTTGCTAGTTACAGAAAAATTCAAAATCAGTTTCTTTTATCATATAGGAAGTGAGTGAATACTTGTTGCTAAAAATAAAAGTTCTAGAAAGAGACAACTTTAAATTTAAAAAGTAGTTTCTCTTGAGTGTTTTACTCTAGATTAAAGCCATATTTTAATATAAAAAGAAATAATAATGATTCTCCCTTAGAATCATTATTATTCATTTGCAAATTAAATGTTTTGCTGAAAGGTTTTGTAAGATAAAGCAATTTATAGGAGATCTGGACTAACACATATGTGTAAGATTTTGATGTTGGTGGAGAATACAAAAACCCAACAGCAGGAAGTCAGCTGAAAGAAGCTACCAGGTTAGTGGTGTTCTTGGCATCGTGGGTGGGTGGTGAGTTTTCAGGCTGTACATGTTACAGCCTAGGCTGAGGATCCCATCAAGGATTTTGATGGCCCTCCATCATCATAAATTCCTGTTATGAGCACTTCCTGCTGTTATTAGAAGCATATAGTAATTCAGACTACTTGCTGGCTCTTGGTTCTATGTCTGGAAAAGATGTCTGGGAGAACGCTGAGAATAAAAAATGTATACTCTGTCTTGGTGACCTAAAACATTTCAGATCCCTTTGCTTTCTAAGCTGTGATTGGTCAGTGGATATCAGAGCAGAACCAGTTGGTCGCCTCTCAAGGTGAAATATATATATTTCTTATAAAAACAGGTGAATTTAAACTTTTCTGAGAACCTTTGAAAATTGTATGCCTTGGCTTAGTTAAGATATACCCTTGGTGATTACACAAATCAATTAGGGATCACAGGCTAGAGTTGGGTACGTTTTCAAATCATTGTTTCTCTAGTTTTATGAAGGAAAACACCTGTATTTGGGGCTTATGATTCCTACACGGTTCTGGGTCTGAGGATACAACAATGACAAAGAAAGACAAAAACCCTGGGCTATGGAAATCCACTGAAGCAGGTGGAAACTAAAAACAGAATCAAGAAACATGTTTGGATGAAAACGTCATAGGGGATTTAGAGTGGCTTTGAACTTTTTTCGTATACGTTTGGGATAGTAAATGCCTAAGCATTCCTTTGAAAGAGTTTACAGAAAAGTATACTTCCCTTACAACTAAAGTGTGTCAAGGGAATCGAGCTCTGTGACCAGGACCTGGGAGTGAAGCTGGCATCTATGGAAGGCACACATGACACTGCTCATGTGCTGAGTCACTTGTGGGGTTGACCTTGGTTCAAAGCCTGTTTTTCATTGCAACCATTCTTTGATAAAGGCAGCCCTCATGTCTGTTGCTAAATCAGGCACGAGTGAACCTGTCGAACTTCCTAACTAGAAGGAATTTTCAGTGCTGATTGTAAGGCAGTTCTAAACTGTTCCTGCAGAATCAGAATTTTTTTATTTTTATTTTTTTAGGATAGGCAGAGAAATGACTTTGGAAATCCTGTTCTATCCAGCCAGTTCTGCAGATATTTGGTTAACCAATGGAGTGATGAATGAAATACCGTAGCTTCCCCTAGTAAATTCATTGGTCTAATAGCTCTCTTTGGTAACTGCTTCTGTTTGACAGTTATCCTCTTTAGACATTTGCACATATTTTATAAAACATATACTATAATTCAGGCTCTGTTAGTCCTGAGGCTCTTTGCTGCCCAAGACAGGAACTTGCCATTCAGGATCTTAGAAGAACCTGGAAGTGGAGACAAACACCACTAACCACAAGAGGAAGTGGCAAGGCCCTGTTTCTCAGCCCAGGAACAAAGTGCTGTGGGAGTGTGGAGAAGTGATTCATGTTGGGTGGAAGGGTGTGTAGAAGGGAGGACATGAGTGTGCCTTGGAGAATGAGTAAGTGCTCTCCAGTGAAGTCAGGAAACGTGCAGGTGATTCCTTGTTTTGTACATGTACTGTCCTCCCCAGGCCCCATACCTTGGAGAAAAAAAAAGAAAACACATACGAGAGGGTTGTTTATAATCCTAGACGTTTTTGACTCCGAAATGCCCCCTGTTCTTATTTTGGAGCCATTTATCACTTTCCCAGCATCACCACCGTAGCCCAAGCCATCATCATCTCTTACCTGGGCTACAGTAACTCTTCTAATGGATCACCCTGCCTCTTCTCTTGTTTCCCAAATAGTTTATTTGGTAAACAGAAGCTAGTGTGATAATTTCAACCCATACATTGAATCATTTATTTGCGGTGCCCTTTTCATTGTATCAGGAGGTATGTACTTTTGATTTGCCCCATGACTGAAGCACAGTACTCTGGGTGCTTGATTAAGGTGGTGATATGGTTTGGAGCTGTGTTCCCCTACCCCAAATCTCATATTCAACTGTAATCCTCAGTGTTGGAGGTGAGGCCTGGTGGGAGGTGATTGGATCATGGGGGTGGATTGCTCATGAATGGTTTAGTGCCATCCTCTCGCTGCTGTTCTCATGATGGTGAGTGAGTTCTCACAAGATCTGGTTGTTTAAAATTGTGTGGGACCTCCCCCCTCCCTCTTTTCCTCTTGCCCCAGCCACATGATGTCTGTGCTTCCCTTTCACCTTCCACCATGATGGCAAATTTCCTGAGGTTTCCCTAGAAGCAGAAGCTGCTGTGCTTCCTGTACAGCTGCAAACCCATAAGCCAATTAAACCTCTTTTCTTTATAAATTACCCAGTCTCAGGCATTTCTTTGTAGTAGTGCAAGAGTGGACTAATACAGGTGGTGTATTAGTTTCTTGGGGCTGCCATAACAAAACCACAGGCCGAGTGGTTTAAACAACAGAAATTAATTTTCTCCCAGTTCTGGAGTCCAAGATCAAGGTGTAGGCAGGTTTTGGTTTCTCTATTCTTGGCTTGCAGATGGCTATCTTCTCGCTGTGTCCTCATACGGTTGTCCCCCAGTCTGTGTGTTTTCTGTGTCATAATCACCTTTTCTTACAAGGACACCAATTGTATTGGATTAGGGTCCACGCATATGACCTCATTCTACCTTAATTGCCGTCTTAAAGGATCTGTCTCCAAGCAGTGGCAGTTAGAGGTACTGGGAGTTGGCACCTCAGCATACAAATTTTGGGGAGTACACAATCCAGCACATAATAGGTGGTGTCTGCTGGGCTTTTCCATGGTAAACTTACTCTTTTCTCCTTCATTAGTTAATGAGTCATTTGGAGAGAGATACTTTGAAACTACACAAGTATCTGATATGGTTTGGCTGTGTCCACACTCAAATCTAATCTTGAATTGTAGCTCCCATAATTTCCACGTGTTGTGGGAGAGATCTGGTGGGAGATAATTTAATCATGGAGGTGGTTGCCCCGATACTGGTCTCGTGGCAGTGAGTCTTATAATATGTGATGGTTTTATAAAGGGTTTCCCCTCTCACTTTGCTCTCATTGTCTCTTGCCTGTCACCATGTAAGATGTGACTGCTCCTCCTTGCCTTCTGCCATGATTGTGAGGCCTCGCCAGCCACGTGGAACTGTGAGTCAATCAAACCCCTTTCCTTTATAAATCACCCAGTCTCGGATATGTCTTTATCAGCAGCATGGGAATGGACTAATACAATATCCCGTTCCTCATCAAGCTTTCAATTTGTTCATTTGCTTATTTAGAATACTATGAACTCACAGTTTCCTACTCATTCGATGAATTAAAATCCGTTATTATTCATTTCGATGTTAAATTTGTCCCAGATTTGGCCAAGGAGCCTACTACAAGCCTGCTTTTATGTCCTTTTGACACATCCCCATCATTTCAGGCCCTTCCTTTCAGGCACAATATGTTCCAGGCTTATCTTGAACTTTCCCTGTCCCAGCCCCGAAATTAATCATCTCCTCAGAAACCCCTGATTTCTTTTAGTGGAGAATTTGGAAGCCAAGATTTGGGTGCTAGATGTGTGCATTGTTTTGGGGTATTGTCACTTCCAGACCCTATTGGTGGATAGAGCTAGAAAAAATATATATGTGTATACACAGACACACACACACACTCACTTATATCTGTGTTTTTGTCTATGACCTATCATCTACATGTCATCTGTGTCAACCCACCTGTCATGATTATCTCTATCATCTATATCTATTTATAATCTGCATCTCTCTATAACTCTATCACTCTATGTATTTGATATCTATCACTCTATTATCTGTCATTCTCTACCATCTCTCTCTCTCTCTCTCAAAAACCGTAAGTTCTCTCTAACAGCTCCATTTCCAATTCAATATTACAGGTTCATTTTAATTTTCTCCATCTTATTTGTGAGTCACCTCTCAAACAGTGAGGAGCCTGGTTCTCTATCTTTGATGTATTTACTTATTTGAAACCAGTCTCAATGGCTTTGCACTCTCCCCATATAGATGCCCTCCTGACCTCACTTCGTGTCTACTTTATGCAGGACCACTCCCTTCCATGAAGGCCTTTCTTACCCTGCACAGGAGGGGCCACTCCTTCATGTGAATTCTCCTATTACCACTCTAGGCTTGAGTCCCCACATCAGGATGTCCCCTCCCAATGAAGACGTCCTCCTCAGGCTCTGTCACCTCACCTGTTTAGGTTCCAGTGCCCTGCACTGGGCAGCCTTCCTCTGAGGATGTTCTCCCCATGCCCAGGCTCCACAGTGCACAGACCTGCTCTGGGTCATCAGTGCTTCCCATCACCAATGTGGAGGCCCACCTTGCTCTGCCCACCTATGGCTTTAGGACTGAAATATTCAAGGAAGGGAAACCTCCTAAGTAGCTGCGATTACAAGTGTGTGATACCACATCCAGCTAATTTTGTATTTTTAGTAGAGACAGCGTTTCACCATTTTGGCCAGGCTGGTCTTGAACTCCTAACCACAGGTGATCTGCCTGCCTCAGCCTCCCAAAATGCTGGGATTACAGGCATGAGCCACCATGCCTAGTCAAGATTTGATGGTTTTATAAGGGGCTTTGCTCTGCACTTCTCCTTGTTGCCACCCTGTGAAGCTGCCACCATGCTTTCCCTTCCACCATGATTGTAAGTTTCCTGAAGCTTCCCCAGCCCTGCAGAACTGTAAATCAATTAAACCTCTTTCCTTTATAAATTATCCAGTTTTGGATATTTCTTCATAGCAGTGTGAGAGCAGAACTAATACACTGAGTGAATTTCAATTTGGCTTTAATAAAGAATGTTAGTATATTTAGGGCGATGTTTTCAAGTTTAATTTTGAAATTGGAGGTCTGATATTACCATTAAACAAAGTTGTCCTACCTTATTTCATTAATGTAAGGGCTAAGTGTTACCTTTTATCTTCCTTTTGTTGCTATGTTATATTATTGGGCAAGCATCTTCTCCGTCCACAGAGGTTGGCACATGCCCCTAGGCTAGCTGCTTAGAGAACTTCTTCTGGCTCAAGGGGTGACACATGGACTAAGACTATCAAACAGAGTCCTTTTGAAAGAGCATTAAGGACACAGAGAGATAGGTTCTTAGATTGCAACTGGTAAGAACTATGCAGATCCAGAGATCATGGGAGTCATCTTTGCTGCCACAAGGAAAGTACCTTCTGAGAATGAATCCAGCACAGAAGAAGTGGAGAAAAAGAAGAGAGACCCATCCTGATGCTATAGCTTGATACCCTTCATTCATCAATGTTTAAGACAGAAACCCTTTGACTTTCCAGATATAATAGTTAATACAATCTTCAATGTTTTCCCCATACTTCAGCTAAAGCGAATTGGGTTTGCAATTAGAGTTAATTGAATTTACAGCTATAGTGAGTTGCAAATAAAATAGTTCTAAAAGGAATGGTTTTATAAACATATATGTATAATATATATGTGAATATATCTGTACATATCTCTGTGTGTATGTCTGCACATGTGTGCACACACACATTTTCTTTTTTTAACTATAGGAGCTTTTCTCCAATGAAATCTTACATAACACTTTGATTGAATCAGTGATCAGGTTCCAAAGGCTCAGAGTCCCATTCCCTTGGTCTCCTTCTGCTTCTTTTTTTTTTTTTTGAGACAGGGTCTTGCTCTGTTGCCCAGGCTGGAGTGCAGTGCTGTGATATCGACTCATTGCAGCCCCTCATGTTCAAGTGATTTTCCTGCCTCACTCTCCCAAGTAGCTGGGATTACAGGCACCCTCCACCATACCTGGCTAATTTTGTATTTTTTTTTTTGCAATGGAGTCTTGCTCTGTCGACCAGGCTGGAGTGCAGTGGCGCATTCTCGACTCACTGCAAACTTCGACTCCCTGGTTCAAGTGATTCTCCTGCCTCAGCCTCCCAAGTAGCTGGGATTACAGGTACACACCACCACACCCAGCTAATTTTTGTATTTTTAGTAGAGATGGGGTTTCACCATGTTGGCCAGGATGGTCTCAATCTCCTGACCTCGTGATCCGCCCACCTTGGCCTCCCAAAGTGCTGGGATTACAGGCATGAGCCACTGCACCCGGCCTAATTTTGTATTTTTAGTAGAGATGGGATTTCACCATGTTGGCCAGGCTGGTCTCGAAGGCCTGACCTCATCCTTCTGCCTCTATTGATACTCTCTAATGCACCTTGTTAAACTCTGAGGCCCTGCGAAGCAAACACTAAAACAGCCTTAGAGCAAGAAATATGTTATTTTAAGAGATTCTTCCCCTCTCTATTGTAGGACCTAATTTTAATGATTTAAATATAAAATATCCACAATAGACTCTGTTGAAAGTTTATTGAATCTAAATGTCTATTAAGCTAAATTAAATATTAATTAAACCGGACACTAGCTGAGATAGGCAATGGTGCACAGAAGCCTTTGGAAGTTTCCCACCTGCTACTACACTCATGTCTGTTGGGTGTTTCCCAGACAACAGAGGCCTCAGAAGAGCATGAGTTCTTCAAGGAGCTGTACAGCACACATTCTTTGGTCAGTGCCAGGAAAGCCAGCCAGGGAGAGTATTGCAAACTTATAAAAACTGGAGGAAGGCTTTCCAGAAGTCCTCCTCCTTTCCAATTTATGAGTGAGATAGAAAAAAACAGAGCATTTGAGGCTTTGAATATCTCTCACTGCTAATTTACACCTGATTCTACTCCCATCACCCAAAGAAACCTCCATATTCAACGCTAAACACACGCATTTTTTCAATGTTGCAGTGGTTAATTTTGGCATGGAACACACCACTCTGAAACCTGAACATAAAAGGGAAAGTTAACTCTAACAGAATTATGAAGGGATTTGTAAATACCGGTAGTTAGAGGTTCTGCAATGCTGCAGTTCCTCTTTTAGGGGGAGGTGAGCAGGCGAAAATTCTAGCAGTGCATTTCTTTTGTGAATATACACTGCTGTTAGGAGGCAATACTGCTTTGCAGAAAGCTACTCCTAGAATTCAGGAGCTTGTGTAAACCACGTCAGCCTTCAATAAAACAATGTAGGAAGTAATGCATTTCCTCGTTTTCTCTGGGAAAGAGAATCAGTCTGTGTTAGAAAAACATTTTGGTTGTTTCTTTAACCTTGTTTTCTCTGAATCCTCTTTCCTTTTGTTTATAGTGTGGCTTGAGCGCGTGTCTGGCTCTGGTTGCATATGCTCAGTTCATCTGGGTTTGCTATTTTAGACACTGTGTGGAGGTAGTTTTGGATCAAAGCCATGGGTTCGGGCAGCACAAGTCACTCAACTAACAAAGGCATAATCATCACTGAGGTGACGTCCAAATTAGACTTTTTTTTTTTTTTTTTTTTTAGTGTAGCCTTCCTTTCCAAGTAGATCTGTGAATTGTTATCAGATTTGCTCTGAAGCAAGAAGCATTTCTTTTCTAGTACTGATATTATTTCCTTCTAAAGTGGTCTCATCATGTAATTGGTTACATCATGAAGGGAAAATTCAGTTTTCTAAACATAAGCCTAAGTCTTAGGCCAGAAGTTCAATTTCTAACAAAGTAAACAATGTCCTCTTAGAAGCTTTTCTTTGTAATGGGAAATTGCAAAGCATTGCTACATGGTTGCACATTTAAATTTCTTTCTTTCTCTACACTTTCTGATAAATTCCAATTCCGAGGATCTTTTTCTGCTTTTGTCACATTATATTTATGGATGGAATTAGGAGAGTGGAACTGCTGGCAGCCGTTCAAAATATTTCACAGATAAATCTGTTCTGTAGCCTATCTTTCTTAATGAAAGCTTGAGGGATATTCATTCATTCAATTAATCAATGCTCACTGAAGTACAGAGCCTTTCCCAACAACCTGCTGTCTGGGCAGGAATGAATGTTGTTTTTCTATGTTGGGTGCCTCTCCTGTCTGTCTGATGGCCTATCTTGGGCAACCTCAGATTGTCTGCTGGTGTGGCCTTGGGGCAGGATCTGTTATCTGCAGACCTTTCTGAGGTCTTGGGCTAGATGTCGCTAGCCTTTTGAGGTAGGAGGCCAGGCCAGGGCCATAACTGTGGAGTCAGGCTGGCTCCTGAGGCTGGCTACAGGTATTCCTCAGGAGCGGTGGTGGGTGGGTGGGACGCAGCCTCAGCTTGGTGCAGACACGTGTCTCAGATTGGCAGATGGCTGGTAAAAGTGGTTGGCATTTCGAGAACACTGAGTTTAAATAAGGAAATGTTTTGTTACTTTTTGCTTATCCCCCATGATTGGGCTTTCTATGACATTAAAGCTAGTAGATTCATGTAATTTCCTGGAAGAGAAAGGACCTTCACCTATCTGCTGCTTTAACAGGCGGATCTGTTTAGGCCACTCAGCTGGGCATGCCGTGAAGTGCCAGGTATGCTTCTATTCCCCTTTTTAGTTGCAAAATTAGGTGTAATTGCCATGGTTGACTCTGTGTACCAGGAACTCTCATCTTGCAAGGTAGGACTCATTATCCTCATTTTCAAGTGAGGAAAATTGAGGTCCACAGAGCCTGAGCATCTTCCCAGCCAAGGCTCGCCTAAGTTGTAAGAGATGGAGCCACACGTGGTGTACACTTAAGTTATATCTCTTAGAAATATTTCACTGCTCTGGCCTTCACACTGGCTGCCACGCCCCATCATGTGCCGTCCTTAACTCTCACAGTCAGCCACAGAGTTCTCCTTGCTCCTCCTATTCCTCCCTAGGTTTTCCTGTCTCATTTTCTCTCCACCAGCTTGGCTTTTTTGTCCTCTCTCCTGCTCTGTATACATAATTGGATTTTTTTCTTTAAAATCTCTCTCGAATTTTATTCTTCCCCGCCATCCCGATTCAGGTAGCATTCAGATCTTTTCATCTCTTGCTAGATCATAACAGCCTTAGAACTAATTATCTCTAAGCCTGAAGCCACAGTTATATTCAGCTTCCTAACACACCCCTTTCATCATGTCACTATTCCTCATTAGATACTAAGTGAAATGTAATCCCTTAGCCTGCAATTGTAGGCACTCTACAAATCTAGTTCGAAATTGTTGAAATTTCTATTTATCCCCTTTCCTCTAGGTAGATGTGTATACTTGATGTTTCTAAAACATCTTATGAGGCCTGGCATGGTGGCTCACACCTGTAATCTTAGCACTTTGGGAGGCCAAGGGGGGTGAATCACTTGAGGTCAGGAGTTTGAGACCAGCCTGGGCTGTAGGATCCAGCCCACCAGGGTTCTGTGAGCCCCTCCCGGCTGGTGTGAAGATGAGAAATTGTAGAAATGAAAGCCCAGGACACAGAGATAGAGAAAAGAGAGTTTGGGCCCAGGGGTCCACTGCTACCCAAATGGCGGAGACCAGCAGTGGCCCCAAAAGCCTGGATGCTCTCACTTTTATTGAGTTGCAAATCTGGGGACAGGGAAGGTAGGGTGTAGGTAGGGTTTGGCCTTGGTGGTTGGTGACTAGGGGCAGGATAAAATAGGGCCTGGCATACAGGTGGGGGCTTAGGAATTTCTGGCACCCGAAGTGAGGTAAGGAGCATAATGCATCAGCACTTTTTCCATACTTATCAAGAAAGAACTAAAACATTAAGATTTATATTACTATTACTGATTATCTTTTCTAAGAAAAAAGGAACCATGTGCAGAAGCAGGACATGAGAATAGACATGGAATGTGACCGCTGAAGCACAGCATTACACAGAGACAGTTAAGCCCCCGATGTCTGTGGGTCTGCCTGACAGCTGTCAGGCCTTACCACAAGAGCTTGGAGAAGTGGAGCTTTCTCCTAACTCCTCCGGGGAAGGAGACATCTCAGTCATCTTGGATGTCTCCTTCTCTACCTGGCTAAACAGCGGGTGCTTTCATGGCATGGGCGCTGCCACATAGCCGAGGCACCCTCCAGTAGCCCTTATGTGGGCGTGACAGAGGGCCTAGGGTATCTCGCCTTAGTGTCATTCATTTCACAATGTCACCCCAGGTTCACACTTCCAACCTGAGAGGCATTACTAAAAGAATTAAGATTTCCTATGAATAACTAAGGTCACATATGAATAACTAATAACTACTATGGCTATATTTCTAGTAATTTCTTCTTCATTATTTATATGGAAATAGACTGAGACCTTTTGCTCCTGCCTCAGTGCTTATGGGATCTCCCCTCCTACACTGGCCAACATGGTAAAACTCTGACCCTACTAAAAATACAAAAATTAGCCTGGCACCTGTAGTTCCAGCTACTCAGGATGCTGACGCAGGAGAATGGCTCGAACCTGGAGGTGGAGGTTGAAGTGAGCTGAGATTGCGCCACTGCACTCCAGACTGGGTGACACAGTGAGACTCTGGCTCAAAAATAAATAAATAAATAAAACATCTTATGGCTGAGACCATTTACTCTCCCCAAATTCATTCTCTTCCTCTGTCTTAGTAACAGAACCCTACATTTATTCAAGATGTTAGCATACCCAGCTGGAAACTATTTCCCAGGCTCTATTGCTATCAGGTATAGGAATGGGATTTAGTTCTTGTCAAAAGGACATGGATCCAAGTCTTAGGTAGGACTTCTGGAAGTATCTATAAAAGTATTTTTTCTTTCTAGCTGTCTGGTTTCGGAATGTAATGGTTGGCGCTCCAGTAGCCATCTTGGGCCTTGAGAACAGAGGCCACGCTCTGTTCTCAGACAGACAAGAGAACTGGAAGGTGTCTTAATCCTCAGTGCTTTTGTGGATTTGTATTATCGGCTCTGGCTTCAAAATTATTTGAGCCATCATTTGACCCTTATCCCAACCGATACACATGCTTCATGGAGGTGATAGCCTTGGGATCATCCTTGAGGGATGAATAGGATTTAGATGGGCAGGAAGAGTAGGGAAACATCACAGGCAGGGGGATAAAATAAAAATAAAAACCATTAAATTTACAGAGTGCTTTACAGCTTATAGAGTGCATTCACATCTGCTATTTTATTTGTTCCTCATAATAACTGGGTATATTATATGCAAATTTTATCTTCATTTTACAGAATAGAACTGTGGAGTCCAAAGATGGACAAATGATTAAATGGGAAGGACATTGGATTTGTAGTCAGACAGTCTGGGTTTGAGGTTTTTATTGTGATGGACACACTTTAAGGTGGTTCCCATGATTCTTCTCCCGGAGTTTATGTTTTTATATAATCCTCTTCTCTTGCATGTAGGCAGACCTGTGAATTACTTCTAATCAGTAGACTATAGCAAAGGTGAGGAGATGCTGCTCTCACAACTTCATTATATTATATACCACTCCCGAGCCTCCTGCTCCCTCACCCGCTCCACTGTGTCCATTGCTGATTTTGAAGAACAAAGCTGTCATAAATCTTACAGCTTCAAGGAACTTAATGCTGCCAAGAACCTTTTGAGAGGGAAAATGGATTCTTCTCCAGGCAAGCCTCCAGATGAGACCTTAGCCCAAGCCAACACCTTGACTACAGCCTTGTGAGACTCTGAGGCAGAGAACCCAGCTAAACCATGTCCAGACTCCTGGCTTAGGCTGTGTGTTATTTTAAGTTATTCAGTTCATGGTCATTTGCTATGCAGAAATAGATAGCTAATAGACTATCTCCTAGTTGTGTGGCCTTGAGTTAATAGCATACCCACCTTGTTATGGCAGAGGTGGTTAACTGTTCACCATAAAGTCATGCTTCCTCTTCCACAGAACTTACCACTGGGAAGCAGCCGCCCCATGAGAGCCTACATTTCACAATCCCCCTTGCATCTGGGTGGAGGCATTGACTGTTCTCACCAATGAGACGTGAATGAAAGTCATTTGGGTCACTTCCAGCATGAGGTTGTTAAAAAGCAGGTGTGCTTTCTCCAGCCCTTCTGCCTGTCTGCCAGCTTGAGACAGGAGACTGTAAGGCTGTAAGGCCTGGTGGGACCACAGACAGAAGCAGCCAGGGCTCAATGACCTCACGGAGGAAAGTGCACGCTGACCAGGAACACCCTCAGTACACAGTCACATGAACAGGAAATAACCCTTGTGTTGGACGCTGACTGTTTTGTTTATTGTAAGAAGCTACTGTTTCCCTAATGTAGCGTTAATTTTCTTATCTATAAAATGGGGATAAAGTTGTTGTGACATGAATGAAACAATTTATTTGAAACACTTATCAAATTGTAAACTCTTTTTTTTTTCTCAAATTGTAAACTCTTATCCTAATATGAGATGTTATAGTGTCCTCACAAAACCCCTGTGATGTAACTAGAGAAGGAATCATTCTTTCATTTTATAGGTGATAAAACTACATGAAATAGCTGTGTGGCTGGTTTAAGGTAACTCTGGATTAGTGACAGGGGTAGGACTATCCCTCTTGATTCCCTGCCTAATATTATTCCACACTTCCATAACCTTACACAAGGGTTCTGGGGAGTGGAAGGTGTGCAGAGACAGGGGAGTTGCAGAAAGACACATTTCTTTAAACATGTGCAGATGAATGCAGTGATTTCAAAGGTGGCCTTGTGGGGTTGAACCAAAGCCTCTCTTTTCAGAGGCTGTAATGCTTAGTTGTCAGTACACGGAAGAGAAACATAGCTTCACCTTACATATGTTTTAGTTCAATTACAAGATTGATGTATGTTTACTTCGAGGTGATTGTTGAAATACCTTCCTTGTGTGTAATGGAATTTTCTCTTTTCGGTGACGCCAAAGACAGTTCATTTAGCTACATATGTTGCCAGTGAAATTTCCCACATGCTTCCATGAAACATTTGTCTTCTCCAGATGGCCTGTGTAAAGCCCAGTTGTTCTTCCAAATAAATTTATAGTTACAACAAATGTGTTATCTCTCTAGACTAGCTGAGAATTCTTTTTTGGAAAAAGAAATGGTCTCCTGCAATTCAAAGAGGGTAAAGTGGGCATGAAACTCTGTTCTAAGGCTGAAATTTGGTAGGATCTGAGTTTTAAAAATTAATTGCTTTCATTACCCTCCACCCATAAAATCTGTGTGGTTTTACGTTCCCTTCAGAAAAGAATCCCAAACACAAGAATTCCCCTGAAAAGAGTCTCCATATTTTTAGTCTCTTGCTTTGCAGCCTTTTCCCCCCAATAATGCCTCACTTTTAAAGTTAAAAATTCAAACATTTAGTATTCAATATTTAATATGTGAAAAGAACACTTGTAACATATATACAAGTTAAGAATACTAATAAATTGGACACCTGTGGAACCACTGATCAACTCAAGAGCCAGAACAATAACAGAGCCTTTGTATTCATCTGCCAGTTCCTTACTTCTCCCATCATTTTCCTCCCACTAGGAACCACTGCCACACTTTACTTTTTAAAACTATTATGAACTGATTATAACTATTTAGAAAAAGGTTTGAAAACCTTAGTGGGAGAATATGCAATGTGACTTCAGATTGGTATTAATAATAATCATCAACCTTATATTGAAGGCTTTCAAGTCTATGATTTTCTTTCTTCTTTTTTTTTTTTTTTTTTTTTGAGACAGGGTCTGTGTCACCCAGGTTGGAGTGCAGTGGTTCAATTGCAGCTCACTGCAGCCTCAACTTCCTGGGCTCAAGTGATCCTCCTACTTCAGCCTTCTGAGTAGCTGAGACTACAGGCACGTGCTATCATAATTTTTGTACTTTTTGTGAGATAGAGTTTCATTATGTTGGCCAGGCTGGTCTCGAACTCCTGGCCTCAAGTAATCCACTTGCCTTGGCCTCCCTTAGTGGTGGGATTACAGGTGTGAGCCACTGAGCCTGGTGTGATGTTTTTAAGTCTGTGAAATTAACAACATCCCTGAGCTTATTTGTTGACATATTTTATTCTTTTTCATATTGAAAATGAAGGCCCACACTGAACTGATAACAGGTAGCAGAGGACGCTAGAACTAGAAGCTTCAGACCATAAGTCCTGTAATCTTTGCAGTATACGACATTGCTGATGAGTGAGTAGTTATCAAGTAGATTTCAAGGGATAAGACATTGTTTCTCACCTGACAGAAATATCACTGCAGGAAGCAGCAGTGGCAGACAAATAGTAGTTTGTATCATTATCAGACTCACCAATGCAGGGCCAGCTATTGTATCTTATTTTTCCTTTTATTTCCAGCCCACGGCGTGGCGTCTGACACATAGTAGGTCTATGTTAGGAGTTTGGGCTGAAAACTGGTTTTCCATTTAGTAGCTACATGACACTGGGCCAGTGAATTGGCCTCTGTAAGCCCCACTTACTCATTTGTGAAATCAGCCTAAACACGGCCGAAGGACAAGAAGCCCTTCTGTCCTAGCCCACTTGCTAATATGGTGCAGCTGAAGAAGGGCTTGAGTGGTAGAGTGGCAGGTCCAGCCAGCATGTCCCCCTGCCCATCCATCCCCTGCACATGAAGCTGCACAGAAGAGTTCCCTACAGGGGCATGAAATTGACCAGAAGCCTGACTACAGAACTTGGGGCGGGGATGCCTTGCAGTCGGAATGAGGAGGACCCAGGCTGTCTTGCTAGGGCAGGGTGACCAAAGCAAAAGGAGACAGGGATAAGATATGTCTGCATGAAGTGGCGACTGAGTCTTGGGAATCAAAGAAAGAGGGAATGAGTTGTGTCAGCCACAAAACCAGCATGAGAAGAGATGGATCAAGGAGGGCTGGCTGACGATTCCTACCAAACCCAGGGCAGTAGAAGCAACAGCTTAGCTGGGAGACAGATACTCAGAATGACAAGGGATGCTGGGTGTTGTGTGTTATTCTGAGTTACGTTCAAGGTGCTGTGGCTATGGGAATATGACAGAGGGAGTAAGCAGCTCCAAAGAGATGACGATGTGTGCTGGGCTTTAAAGAAGCTCGTACTGTGGAAAAGTGGAAGGCAGTCATTCAGAGGAGAAGGAACATGTTCAGACTCCAAGAGAGGTCAAGAGCATGAAACATATGGCAGACAGTGAGAAGCCTAGATGTCCAGAAGGTCAGATACAAGTGAGAGAAAGGCAGGACAAGAGGCGGTGCAGGGATGTGGAGGCCGGCCTGCAGAGTGCATGTGTCTTTTTTGGTAGAATGATTTTGGGCACATACCCAGTAATGGGATTGCTGGGTTGAATGGCAGTTCTAAATTATCTGAAAATCTCTAAACTGCTTTCCACAGTGGCTGCACTATCTTATTTTTGAGATGGAGTCTCACTCTGTCGCCCAGGCTGGACAGAGTGCAATCTCAGCTCACTGCAATCTCCGCCTCCCGGGTTCAAGTGATTCTCCTGCTTCAGCCTCCTGAGTAGCTGGGATTACAGGTGCCCGCCACCACACCCAGCTAATTTTTGTATTTTTAGTAGAGACAGGGTTTCACCAGGTTGGCCAGGCTGGTCTTGAACTCCTGTTCTGTTGGTGATCCACCCCCCTCAGCCTCCCAAAGTGCTGGGATTACAGGCGTGAGTCACCACACCTGGCCTGGACTAATTTATATTCTCACCAACAGAGCAGCATGAGCGTTCTTTTTTCTTTGCAGCCTTGCCAGCATCTGTTATTGTTTTTTTTTTTTTTGTTTTTTTTTTTAATATTATTTTTTTTTTTTTTTTTTTTTTTTTTTTTTAATAATATTGTCTTTTTAATAGCATATTGTCTTTTTAATAATAGCCATACTGACTGGTGGGAGATGGTATCTCATTGTGGTTTAGTGAGATGGTGATTAGTGATGATGAGCATTTTTTTCATATGATTGTTGGCTGCATGTATGTCTTCTTATGAGAAGTGACTGTTCATGTCCTTTGCCCCTTTTTTTATGTGGTTATTTGTAGAATAGTCATTGAAATATATCGGGGGGCCAAGGTGGGTGGATCGCTTGAGCCCAGGAGTTCCAGACCAGCCTGGGCAATGTAGGGAGACCTTCTCTCTACAAAATAAAAAATTATCAGCCTAGGCAACATGGTGAAAACTTTGTTGTGCCATGTATTTGTAGACTCGTCCAGTAAAGCTCAGAAAAATATTTTTCAATGCATAATGTAAAACAAATAGGATCACAAAAGAAACCAATTATATTGAAATACAGTTATTAAAAGAGAAAATTTGTAACAGGTGGTCTAAGCAACATGTTAAACTCTATAGGTAGGTCTAATAACTTGTAATTTGAAAATAATGATGAGTGTATATAGCTTATGATATCTGTAGCAACTACAAAGTATTACAAAAATAACTATGATATTGGTTGGTTGAGTAAGTCACAGGTTCTGCCTAACACTATCATACTTGGTTCATTGCCTAAATTCTTTGTTTTGGTTTTTTATTTTAAAGGCTAGTCGGCTAGGTGTGGTGGCTCATGTCTGTAATCCCAGCACTTTGGGAGGCTGAAGTGGGCAGATCATGTGAGGCCAAGAGTTTGAGACCAACCTGGCCAATGAGGTGAAACCCCGTCTCTACTAAAAATACAAAAAATTAGCCGGGTGTGGTGGTGCACACCTGTAATCCTAGCTACCTGGGAGGCTGAGGCAGGAGATTTGCTTGAACCTGGGAGGTGAAGGTTGCAGCGAGTCAAGGTTGCCTGGGTGACAGAGTAAGACTCCGTCTAAAAAAAAAAAAACAAGAAGAAATAAAGGCTTGTCACCGGAAGCAGTGGGAGCGGAGAAGAAACAAATAATCTGTAACTAGTCGTGATCAATTAGTTGTAAACACTCGGTCCAGGCTGTTGCCTAAATTCTCTCTCTCTTTTTTTTTTTTTGGAGACGGAGTTTTGCTTTTGTTGCCGTGGCGGGAGTGTAGTGGTGCCATCTCGGCCCACCTCGACCTCCGCCTCGCGGGTCCGAGCCATTCTCCTGCCTTGGCCTCCAGAGTAGCTGGGATTACAGGCGTGCGCCACCATGCAGAGCTAATTTTTTTTTTTGTAGAGGCAAAGCTTCATCATGTTGTCCAGGCTGGTCTCGAACTCCTGATCTTAGATGATCCGTCCCTGCCTTGGCCTCTCAAAGTGCTAGGATTACAGGTGTGAGACACTGTGCCTGGCCGTAAATTCTTAATTGAAACAAATTTTAAGTTTCAGTTAGAGGTTAGTGAAAATAAAGATGTAACTTTTTCCTCCAAGTTAATGGATCCTTTGAATTCTGTGGTCCTTAGGCCCTAGAGAATTAAGTAGGTATTATTCAATACCTATGCCAGATCAGGCAGAAATTCTTACTAATTAGGGAAAAATGCCTCTTTTCCTCTCCTGATTTCCATAAGGAGGGATTGCCTTCCCCTCGACGCAGCTGGCTTCCATCCTTGCTTGTGTTCTTAACTATAAATAAGGTTAAGATGGGTGCCTCTGTTAGGATTCGTCTGCAAGGGGAAGAGACCTAACATGACAGTGGATTAAACGAGGTAAAGTTTATGCCCCACTCACCGAACGTGAAGGTACACAGTGCAGGGTGGGATAGCTGTTCCTCCTCGTGGCGTCGATCTGTCTGCACTGTACAGGATGCCTGTCAATCTAGGTGCCCCACCTCCAGTCAAGGGTTGGTCCAATGACCTATTTTAGGCCAATCAGATGCTCTCTCTGAAATTGGCATCTGGAGTGAAGTGTCCATAAGGACTGAACATGGACTGAACTCGTTGCCTTTGTGGAAGGCATCTTGAAGAGAGAACCTGTTCATATTTCCTGCTACCCAGATCCTCAGAGCTGCCATTTCTATCCTACCTGAAGGCTGATTCTACGCTTTTTAAACTTTCTCTTTCTGTCCCTTCCTCCCTCCCTCCCTTCCCTCCCTCCCTCTCTCTCTCTCTTTTTTAAAACAGGGTCTCCCTCTGTTGCGCAGGCTGGAGTGCAGTGGTGCTTTGAAGAGAGAACGTGTTCATAATTTCCTGCTACCCAAATCCTCAAAGCTGCCGTTTCTATCCTCCCTGAAGCCTGATCCTTTCCTTTCCTTCCTCCTCTTTTTTCTTTCTTTTTCTCTCCTTCCTTCCTTTCTTCCTTCTTTCCCTCCCTCCCTTCCTCTCTCTTTCTCACTCTGGTGGGGACAGATATAGATCCAGAACTTCGTCGTCTGCCTCTGTACCAAGTAGAGGAGAGGATGTGCTAGGATGAGCTGGATACCAGTGATCCTGAGCCCTCTAACGATATGGTTTGGCTCTGTGTCCCTGCCCAAATCTCATGCTGAGTTGTAATCCCCAGTGTCGGAGGGAGGGCCTGGTGGGAGGTCATTGGAACATGGGGGTGGATTTCCCCTGGGAGCTGCTCTCATGAGACCTGGTTGTTTAAAAGTGTGTAGCACCTCCCTCACTCTTCCTCTTGGTCTGGCCGTGTAAGACGTGCCTGCTTCCCCTCTGCCTTTCACCATGATTGTAAGTTTCCTAAGACCTTCCCAGTCTTGCTTCCTGTACAGCCTGCAGAGCCATGAGCCAATGCAACCTCTTTATAAATTACTCACTCTCAGGTATTTCTTTATAGCAATGCAGGAACAGACAAACATACTGACGGCTTTTCTACCAACCCAGGAGGGCTGGCATGTGACTGTTTTCTGTATCTTCCATTGTTTATCAAGACATGGATTGTGTCTTCATAAATGGTTGCACTTATTTTATAGTAATTCTCTGCATTGACATAATTTTGACATTCTCATTTGTTTATTCATTCAATAAATATTTATTGGGTGCCTACATAAATATTTATTGAGTGTTGGTCATTTTTGTTGGTGCTAAGTACATAGTGATACAAAATATAGTTCCTCCCTCATGGAGATAGATAATGTGGAGGGACAAAAATAAACAATTAAATAGAAATATGTAATTACGGAGCATGCCAAGTGCTCAAAAGGACAATTGTTGGCTCTGAATAGAATGTGACGTGTGATGGGCTTTTACTACCAAAGGAGAGACAAGAGGGAAGAACTTTACTTCGTAAAGAAAGTTCACAAAGCTTATTATGATGGTAGGAGCCTTGTATTTTACCCAAGAGGCCTTTTCCTTCCATTTTCATGAGCTCACCTTAAAACGTAATTCAAAGAATCTGTAAGATGTAAGGTATTTTGGTTTTGACTTTATGTGTTGTAGGTTGTATCTGGAAACTGAAGGCAAGCTTTGAGGAGACTTCTTGGCCCAGCTGATGGACGTTAAACCTGGTTGAGAGACAGGGACATGAACTTGTGACCTTAACTTGTCAATAGGAAAAACAACTTAAAAATAATGTAAAGTTCTGTTTGCCCTTGAAGATGGGGAAGGTAATCAGGTTAATGTAATGAATGCATAATAGGGGTTTGTTGATCTCAGCTGTCCTAGAGTATTTTTATTTGACTAAATTTCCTGAACCTGTTGCTGGTTGATTTGTTATCCTGTAAGAAATGACCAGACAACATCTTTCATATTTATTCAGTGTTTTGGTGATTTGACCATGCACTGAAGACCATTATGTGGGTGATACTCTGAAGGCTACATTGTAACTACCAGAGTGCAATTTGAAATAATCTGGAATGGAAGGATTTTGCATCCTAACAGAAGCTATGATTCTCTACATAGAGCATGAGCGGCCTTTGAAAGAATGCCTTTGGCGCCATCTTGTGGCCAACATTATGAATGCATTGAATTCATTTCATCCTCAGCTTACCGGGAGGCTGTGTTTACAAAGTTCATGAGGGCCTTGGGACTGTTGGACTTGAATACATATAGAACCAATGTCATAAAGGGAGGTTACATTACCCTACAGTGGCAAAGACATGGTATATCAGTCAGGTCTTTTTCAGCTTCAGGTGACAGAAACCTATTTCAAACTGGCTCCGGCAAGAAGGGCGGCTTCTCACAGAAGGAATTGCTGTAGGAACCAGGGCCTTTGGTTTTATTCCATCTTGCTGCAAGGAAGATGGTTATCAGAAATCCAGATTTTGAATAATTTTCCACATTATGACTCAGCTAGCTACTATCAGAAGCATCTCAAGGAAGGACTCTGCCTGACTGGGTCTCATGCCAAACCTTGTATCAAGCATGTGTTCTGCGGAATGGGACCTGGTGAACAGCCAGCTCGGGTTGGGTGATCATCTTCCGTGATTGGGGGGTGGAGAAGAAGGGACAGAATATGTTACCTTAGGAGGGGAGTGGGAAGGTTTGCTGGACAAATGAGCAAACTAAAGGGAGCAACCCCAGCCTACTACATTCTGCTATTCAGACAGCAGAACACACCTGTACCCTTCTCCCCAGGCGTTCAATTTCCAAAGTGCCCAAATACTGTCACTTTCCTGAGTATGACACAGTACAAACTCATCTTCTCCCCAAGGGGAATGAAAGATACATCGAGTTCATGTGTTCAACCCCACGTCTAGGATTTCTGGATGATGTGTGTTCCTCTTAGGTTCAGATGTAGTGTATACCCTAGGTCCAATAATCTATTTCCCTTAAGAAAAAACTTGACCACAAAGCCAGTCATTTCAATTAATCTGTTTCAGATTCACTTAACATACCTTTTAAGATTTCCAAAAGAGACAAATCCTGTGTCTTATTTTATTGAGTCTAACACTTGAAAGCTATTTATTCATTTAATTCAGTATTTTGGGTAAGTGTTTATATGAGCCCCTAATATTTGCCAGGTTTCATATTAGGTGCTAGGAATATGTCCCTCATTTATCTGAACTTAAAGACATGAGCAAATAACTAAGCAGTGAGGGGCTGTAATTGCAGTATAAATTGCATATGTTCTATCTGTACCATTTCTACAGAATTGCATGTATTTCACAAGTGGTATTTATGAAAAAATGGAAACCACAGAAACAAGGGAATCTCATTGACACAGAGAATAAATAGAGCCTCAAAGATTTAGAGTTATTACTAGGATCAATTTTAAGTTGGACGATACTTGGCAACGGTTTGTCAAAAATGATGGAAACATTTTCTTCCTGTTTCTGGGTTATGTGGCCTTTTGTTCTAGCAAATTTTGGTTTGTGCACTTGAGGGCCAATTACTTGTGAAGCAGAATATTTGAATCAATTTGCTTTCTTCATTAATTGACTGTCCTACTGGCAATTCTAATTTCAAGCACATTGAATGACATCATAAGACAAACATCTAGCTTAATGATTAGACGGAAGGCTGGTTAGTGCTTCAGAGCATGCGTTTCGGCATAAGTCACCAAGGTTTAGTTAGTCCTGGCTTCGTTTTTATTAGCTGTGTCACCTTCAGCAAGACTCTTAGCCTTTCTTAGTTTCCTCATTTAAGTAGTGAGATAATACTAGTACTCAACTCGTAAGGTCATTGTGAGTGTTAAATTTTCACAGGATTAGCATATAGTAATGGCTATATAAAGGTTGAAAGAATAATTAGAAAAAAGCAAAGCCTTTCTTAAGGGCCTGTTAAAAGTGGTTCTACCTGGCTAAAATCCATTTATTAGTGCCATAGAGACTTGATTATTGTTTATATGATTGATTATTGTTTGTTCATATAACTGATTACTGCTCTTTTAATCGGGAACCAGTGTCACTCGAAAGAGTGTTGAGAGTATGGAAATTTAAAAAGGTGTTGTTTTTACTTATGTTGAACAGTGGTATGAGGGAGTCACTGGACTAGCAAAACTCTCTTACAGTTTTGACATGGGATGGAGTGTGTGGCGGTGGGAACCTTTCTCCCCATTGCTGAGGTTTTATTCGTTGCGGAGGGAGCTCCATTAGTCTAGGATTTCTGGATGATGCATGTTCCTCTTAGGATCAGACATAGTGTCCACTCTAGGTCCCTTACTTGGCCTTTTTATGCCCCGGCCTTTCTCCTTTCTGGAGGATAAGTCACTGTGTGACTGGTGAATGTGGAAGGAATAACTGTGACCGAATGGCTCAACCTCTTCGCTTTTTCTCTTGGGAGGAGCCTGTCTTCTGCAAGTTTGCATTCCACTCTGATCCTCCTTGTCGTAAGTGTGCCGGGCAGGCCCTATTTTTCAGAGGCTTGCCCCAATCCAGTGCTACTTGGGATTCAGAAAATAAGCATTGTTCCAGTGCAGTGGCTCACACCTGTAATCCCAGCACTTTGGGAAGCTGAGGCAGATGGATTGCTTGAGCTCAGAAGTTTGAGACCAGCCTGGGCAAAATGATGAAACCCTGTCTCTATGAAAAATACAAAAAATAGCCAGTCTTATAACCTGGTCTCAAATAAATAAATAAATAAAAATTAGAAAAGACAAGCAGTTTAATTCTTGAGTGTGATGTGATCCACTTGCCTGGAGACGTGGCCACATTCTTCAATATTAACACTGCGATATCCACTCTCCTGCCTTATTATTTGGTCAGATTCCTGGATTGCCTCACAACATTTGTGGGAAAGATGCGATGAGGATGTCATTTCTAAGCCTGTTGAAATCCTAATAGCCCTGTTAACACACGAATTGTGAACATTCTGCTGGGGACTTTCTAAGAGCCTGAGTGGAATACACTTCAGAATTATCTAGGCTGGGTGCGATGGCTGAAACCTGTAATCCCAGCACTTTGGGAGGCCGAGGAGGGTGGATCACCTGAGATCAGGAGTTCAAGACCAGCCTGACCAACAAGGTGAAAACCCATCTCTACTAAAAATACAAAAAATTAGCCAGGTGTGGTGGCAGGTTGCCTGTAGTGCCAGCTACTCAGGAGGCTGACACAGGAGAATTGCTTGACCACAAGGCAGAGGTTGCAGTGAGCTGAGATCACGCCACTGCACTCCAACCTGGGCGATGGAAAGAGACTCTGTCTCAAAAAAAAAAAAAAATTATCTATTGAAGGGCAAGGGAGCTGGGATGTCTATCCAGCAACTCCTGTCCCTCACTGGCTAAGGGTTGCTTAATTCCCTGGTACTTTTAGCTTGCCCATTTTGTGGCTAGCGGAAGTCCTCAGTCAGAGAAATGCAGGTGTTCCATGCGGGAAACCAAGAGTAAGGTGAGAACAATCTACTGAAGCTCCAAATGACCCTCAGTGTGTCCTGGGGAATGGATGGGACACCCACAGTGCCTGCGATAAGGTTGTCTCTAAATTCCCGTTGCCTATGCTAGTGGCCTTGCTCTGTGATTCCACAGCTGTTTCCTTAGTTAAATCCACCATTGGATGGGTTTATTCTTTCACCTCAGCTGTAAGCTCTATGCGAGCAGGGACCAGATCCATGTTGTTCACTGTGGTATTCCCAGCCCTAGGTGATCAGTAAATAGTTGTTAAATGCAGCCAGGTGCAGAGGCTCACACCTCTAATCCCAGCACTTTGGGAGGCCAAGGCAGGAGAATCACTTGAGATCAGAAGTTCAAGATCAGCCTCACCAACATGGCAAAATCCTGTCTCTACAAAAAAAAAAAAAAAAAAAAAAAAAAAAAAAAAAAATTAGCTGGGCATGGTGGCACATGCTGTAATCTGAGCTATTCAGGAGGCCGAGGTGGAAGAATCGCTTGAACCCAGGAGGCAGATGTTGCAGTGAGCCAAGATCATGCCACTGCACACCAGCCTGGGGAACAGAGTGAGACTCCATCTCAAAAAGAAATTTGTTGAATGAATGCTGTGGTCAGGAATGAATTAATGGTCACAGTGGAAAAAAAATCATGTACAATTATTAAAGCTAGTTTTGGTGTTTCATAAGAAAGTACATTTGCTATATGAAGAATAATACTGCTGAACCCATTTAACACAGAGACACGAAGTGCATGGTGTGGACCTACCTGATGTTAGGTTTGAAGGAAACTTGCCTTTTACAACTTTATGGTCCTAGAAAAAGTAGGGAGATCAGATATTTTCCTTTTTTTTAACAAAATCTGTTAGTAAGGAATAGTTTTCACAAAGGTAAAGCAGAGTAAGAAGTTTATTCTATTTGAGGTATTTTAAATAGGCTCTGTTTGTGAAGTTACTTGTCAAAGTTTCTCAGGCTATGATGATGTAATGTGACAATATTGCCAGTAGGTGGTGCTGTTTCACATGGCATTAGAAGCTTTATGGATTTGGATTCTGTAGAGTTCACATTATTCTCTAATGAATTAGATTAGTTTCTGAACGATTGATAGGATTTTTAACATCAGACAGGTAATAAGGGAGAAAGCGCTAAAATAGGTCACCTCACTCTATAAGCAAAAAAAGGGAGATAAAAATCTATAATTCATACAACTGCAGCCAATATCGGAATACATAATAAAATAGAAAAAATGGCTAATTCCAAATGGATTATATGCTCCAGTGTAGCCTGGATAATCCCAGTTTTGAAAGACTATTCTGGATAGGCACATATGCTGAGAAAAATTCAGATATAATGGATAGTGGATAGTTTTTGTTGAAAGTCAAGAGTTGCTTGGATAGATAGCTTTAAGATGAACTGGGAAGTACTGGGCTTAACTTTGTGAATTACCACATATGAAATACAATGATGCTCACAAATTACTATATTTAAAAACAGCTCACAATGTAATTCTCACACTCTGATATTTATAACTTGACAAACTGTGGAGCTGTCTTAATATTTCAATTGAATCTAATAAACACTTATTGGGGGTCTACTGTGTACCAGGCAGTCTGCCAAGCACTGGGAATCCACAAATTTTAGTAAGACAGAGCCCTCCCTCCAATGTTAGCCTTTAGCCAGGGGTTTTAGGCCTTGTGGAGACACTGCTTCTTTTCCATCACAGCCAAAGAACTCGGTCCAGGAGCCGTGGTGCAAGGAGAGAAGTGGTTGCTCCCTACCTCCGTGATCTTCTCTGTAGCAAGGTCTCTGCTTTTCTATTATGCAGACCTTGTTTAGTCTGGAGGCAACCAAGAAGTAAGGACTGCCAACACTCTGATTATTCCTCTTGCATCACACCTTTCGATGCAGAGGGAAGAACTACGGTGATTTTAGATGTTTATCAGAATCTAGTTAATAGATTTTTAAAAATTATCATTCATCATATCTAAATGTCATAATAATATGCTTTTCCAGAATGCCTGAAGGAGGCTCAAAGACACAGTGAAATGTTCAAAATCACATTCTAGGACTAGCCTAGAATATTCCAGTCTTCTAGCAGGTTCCAGAATGACAACGATGGGGCCAGGACACTAACATGACTGCCCCTAGATTGACCCCTTCTTCTCCCTCCAGAAACATTCGAGATGACAAAAGTTTTCCCATGCAGCAGCAGAAAGCTATCCAATTGCTTTCTGGAGGAGTGAAATCTTTTAGAAGACACGAGCAACAAAGATTTTGAAGTGGGGTCATAGAACAAGGATGTCTTTGGAAAAACATAGTCCTGGTTTGGATCTAACTTACATTTTCAGCCCTGTGATTGTGGGCAATTTGCTAAGCCTTGGCTTTCTTGCTTAAAGGCAGGAATTATCATTCCCAGCTCTTAAGATTGTTGCAAAGTTTGAAATGGGATAAACTATGGGGGAACCACCTATAATAATTCCTGGCATGGTGGGCATTCTAGAAAATATTGGGATTCTCCCTTCCTTCTTTGGAGAAGGTATTGGTCATCAGTTATGTGATCATCAAATATTGGTCATAAGTTATGTGATTATCAAAGCACATGTAAGCATGTTTAGTATCCAAGTCATGTCATCAACATAGACCCGTCATCTTCTCCTGGCCTGCTATGAACACCCCTCAATTTTGATAGCAATGCCAATACGCTCTTTGATGGTAAAGTCAGTGAATAGCTATGATCATGAGGGCTAATTCTAAAAGCATTCGTAGGCAAATCCAGAGCAGGAAGGGGCTATTTATATTTTTCCTTTGTTTTCTTATAAGAGGTGTTCCGGAGAGCGGGCATTCTGAAAGAAACTGATGAAATGACGCATGATTTTGATGCATTCCAGAGCCTCCCCTTTGTTTACCGTGTGATTCTCAGCCTGTTGGCTCAAGTGAAGTGAGAAACAGTTTCTCTTCATATGCCACGCACAATATGGGAGCATGGCGGCTTTTGCTGCTGATGAAAATATTATGGTCTCAGTTCTCTGTAATCAATTTACTGCTTTATGGACCCAAAGTCCTCCAGAGAATTTAATAAATTCACATAATGTTTCTAAGTGCTGTATTGTGCATTTGGAGCGCTGATTTAGCTGACAAATGTGAAAAATTCGTGTAGCTAGACAACTCCCTAGCGATTAGACACGTGTGGAAGCTAAAGAGAGCACGTTGCTCCAGAGAAGGTCAGCATTAGCATACAGCCCAGAAACCTCTCTTGACCGGCCTCATGTCCCTTCAGCTCTGATGGGTAACACCATCTGACCAAACATTTATTTGGGGGGTAGGAGGTTTACTCATTTCCAGTGGAGCTGTACTTTTGATTCTCTAAAAGCCTACTCTGGTCTAGGCAGAGTGAAGAATGACAAAGATAAAGGTGACAGTGTGACGTGTGACTAGGATGGCACTACAGATTTAGAGGATGAAATGCTCACTAAATTATGCACATTTGACCCTGAGGGATGTTAGAGGTTTCCAAGAGAGCATTTTGTGGGACAGCAGCACAGTCACTTGTTTAAAACCAGTTCCATCTAGGCCAGGCGCAGTGGCTCATGCTTGTAATCCTAGCACTTCAGGAGGCTGACGTGGGAGGATCACGAGGTCAGGAGTTGGAGACCAGCCTGGATAACATGGTGAAACCCTGTGTACTAAAAGTACAAAAATTAGCTGGGTGTGGTGGCAGATGCCTGTAATCCCAGCTACTCAGGAGGCTGAGGCAGGAGGTTCGCTTGAACCTGGGAAGCGGAGGTTGCAGTGAGCTGAGATTGCACCACTGCACTCCAGCCTGGGTGACAGAGTTAGGCTCTGTCTCAAAAAAAAAAAAAAAAAATTATATTAAAAAAAAAATTCCCATCTAAAGTTATATTGACTCTTTCTGCACATCTCTATTCCATTCTAATTGCTTTCCAAATGTAAACAGACTTACCAAAAATAATTATTAAACCACTTTATTATTCAAAATAATCTTCTATTTTTACTAATGTACATACGAGCATTCTGCATTGTGATAACCGATCTGTTACATTGTCCTAACATGGACAGCTTCATCTGAAGACTTGAAGTCTTCAGCTTTGTCTAAAGACTTGAAGTCAGCTGAGCCCAGAAGGTCTGGAAAGAGCAGCTCTAGCTGCATTAATGGAGATTCTCTACAGATGCAAATTTCTCCCACAAAAGATGGCTTTGCAGGGGTATTTCAAAATATGTCAAATAAATACGTTTTGGGGCTGGGTGTGGTGTCTCATGCCTGTAATCCCAGCACTTTGAGAGGCTGAGATGGGCAGATCAGTTCAGGTCAGGAGTTTGAGACCAGCCTGGCCAATGTGGTGAAACCCATTCTCTACTAAAAATATAAAAAATTAGCTGAGCATGGTGACATGTGCCTGTGATCCCAGCTACTTGGGAGACTGAGGCAGGAGAATCACTTGAACCTTGGAGGGAGAGGTTGTAGTGAGCTGAATTCATGCCATTGCACTCCAGTCTGGGTGACAGAATCTGAGACTCCGTCTCTCTCTCTCTCTCTTCTCTGTGTGTGTGTGTGTGTGTGTGTGTGTGTGTGTGTGTGTATACATATTTATATATATATATACACACACACGTATATGTATATATATACATGTATGTGTATATGTATATATATAGATACATGTATGTGTATATGTATCTATATATATGTAAAATATTTTGATCTTCTTCAGGGTCTGCTGTCATGTGATGATATATACCAGGGTCCAGTTGGAAAATTATTGCACAAGTTATTTTAATTTCTAAAGGCTTTTTAGTGAACTCTTGGCCTGGATGGTACCGTGAAGCACAATGCAGTGATACTATAAACAATACGCTTAATTGTGAAGCTTCCTGCCTCCTGGGAGTTAACAACAGATGATGAGAAATGGAAAGGTTGGAGGTCCGTTTTAAAAGGAGGGTACTTGCTAATGAACTTGCTTTCTAGAAGTTCAACTTTCTCCATGTGGAATGGCACCCAATGCCAAATCTAACTGTATTATTCCACCACACATCTCGAGACACTGGAGCTGAGACGTCTGTGCCCGGCAGACAAGATTCCACATTATTACTGAAATGACAAAGCATTGAGGCCAACCCGTTTGTGAGGTTGTGATTTTATTTTTGCCACCATTTTCCTGCTGTCATTCCTGATAAGTATGTCTCCACACTGGTCAGGTCAAATTTGCTGTCAATTGAAATACATAAAATGCATATCTCTGTATGTATACATATTTTTCATTTTCTAAAATGAACATCATAAAAACAGAAACGTGACCTCCAAAGGCAGGATACAGACTCCAAATATTGTACAGCAGCTTCATTCTTTTATTAGATTTTCTGTGTTTTCTTCCCCCCCAGTTGCTGGATAAAATCCATACAAATGAAATACTGGCTCACTCAGTAAATAATAATGAAAAGGTAAATTCATTTTACAGAGAAGCCAGTGCATGTAAGACATCATTTTGAATGACTGTGATTTTCTTGAACTGATCACCAGGCTATTACAGTCTCTCAAAAATAATACCTGGTTTTTAGGTTCTCCAACTGTGCCTACCTCTCCTTAACCCTTTGGCTCTTAAGAAACATTGATTTTTTTTTTTTTAAACATGTGCAACAGTATGCTGCTAAAATGACACAGGTACAATTTTTTTTTTTTTTTTTTTTTTGAGATGGAGTCTCACTCCATCACCAGGCTGCAGTGCAATGGCACGATCTCAGCTAACTGCGACCTCTGCCTCCCAGGTTCTAGTGATTCTTCTGCCTCAGCCTCCCGAGTAACTGGGACTACAGGTGTGTGCTGCCACGCCTGGGTAATTTTTTTGTATTTTTAGTAGAGACGGGGTTTCATCATTGTCCAGGCTGGTCTCAAACTTCTGACCTTGTGATCCACCCTCCTTGGCTTCCCAAAGTGCTGGGATTACAGGAATGAGCCACCGCCCTCGGCCCACACAGGTACAATTTAGTTCACATTAACATGGAGTTCTAAAGCTGAAGCACACACTGAGAACCTGGCCTCTTCCTGCCATCATCTGACCCCCTCCTCTTGTATCTTTTGATAGTTGCGATGTAACTATAAAGTTCTTTAAAAGAGCGTAGAAAAGAAATATCTTTAGGGATAAAATCTTGTTTTCTTTTTAAGTTTGTTGTGTAGCTTATAATATCTCCAAATCTGCTGTATTAGATTCCATGTTGGGTTTTCACAAAGGCTAAATGTTTATGTAAGATATTTTTTGGTTTTTTCCTGAGAGGGAGGCTGACTTTTTTTTTTTTTCTTTCTTTGAGACAGAGTCTCGCTTTGTCGCCAGGCACTAGGCTGGAGTGCAGTGGCTGATCTTGGCTCACTGCAACCTCCGCCTCCTAGGTTCAAGCAATTCTTCTGCCTCAGCAGGATGCTGACTTTTAAGGAGCTATACATACGCCAGAGAGGACCAACTTCCTGGTTTGCCCCAAACTGAGGATGCTCCCTGGACATGAAGCTTTCAGTGCTCAACCTGGGAAAATCCCTGGCAAACCAGGATGAGTGTGTCACTCTAGAAGATGGATTTTCTTTGGACTTTGTTTCTGTCTGAATTAAAGATAAAATTCAACTCAACAACTTTTTTTTTTTTTTTTTTTTTTTTTTGAGGAAAAAAACTTTTTTTTAGAAGAAAAAAATAAAAAAAAAAAAAGAAAAAAAGAAAACAAATCTCTTCTCGGAGAGTTTTCTGCTTGGACTAACTGGTGAATCAAGTTCTCCAGACAGCTGCTGGTCAAGGTGACCTCAGCTAAGAGCTACTGGAGCCCTTACTCACGCTGAGAGGATCAAAGGAAGGAACGGCCCCTTCCAAATGAAGTAAGCGGTACGCTGGCATTTCTTTTCAAATTAAAAATAAAATACCCTTTTAGCTGGGCATGGTAGCCATGCCTGTGGTCTCACCTACTCGGGAGGCTGAGGTGGAAGGATCGCTTGAGCCTGGGAGTCTGAGAATGCAGTGAGCCAAGACTTGGCTACTGCATTCCAGCCTGGACTAAAGAGTGAGATTGTCTCAAAGAAATTAAAACAAAAATGCCTAAAGCTCAGTAATGCTATGCAAATAGCTTAGTGTTTCTTTTGTCTCTAAGAAGATAAAAATATGCGAGTGAGCCCTTAGTCAGAAGTCGTTTTTCTATTGCATTCAAGATGAATCTTGGGCTTCATTGAAAGCTTTAGTGTGCTCTATTGAAAACTTTCAAGACGGAAATAAATCGGCATGTTGAATATATTTGTCTTCAGTACCAAGATGTGAGGAAACACGTCTGTAACATGTGAGAATGGTTCCAGGTTCAAGTAGCTTTGAATGCGAGGAAAGAGAACCGTTGTCTGACTGAACAGGCATCCGACGTGAAGAGAATCCAGAATGGTAGAGTGCATGTCTTTTATTTATTTATTCATTTGATGGTGTCTCGCTCTGTCACCCAGGCTGTGCAGTGGTGTGATCTCAGCTCACTGCAATGTCCGCCTTCCAGGTTCAAGCAATTCTTGTGCCTCAGTCTCCCAAGTAGCTGGGACTACAGGCATGTGTCACCATGCCTGGCTAATTTTTTTGTATATTTAGTAGAGATGGGGTTTCACCATGTTGGCTAGGCTGGTCTTGAACTCCTGGCCTCAGGTGATCTGTTGACCTCGGCCTCCCAAAGTGCTAGGATTACAGGCATGAGCCACTGTATCCAGTCTGTACACGTCTTTAGACGGTGGCCTTGGGAACCAAACCATGGAGTCCCTTGGTTTAATTTCAGGACAGGCAGGCCCTGGTGTTGTTACTAACAGGAGAGAGAATGGCTCAGTGCAGAACCTCTATCCTGGTTTTTGTCAGAGAGGAGTAAAAAGCTGGCAATGACTAATAAATAGAGATTAAGGGCAGAGTCAGCCTGCCTTGATTGGAATCCTTTTCCCACTACTCTCTAGTTGTGTAATCTGGGAGAGTCTACTTCCTCCCTCTAAAATCCTGTCTTATTATCTGTAATCCAGGGCACAATTCCTACACTATAGTCATTGGGATTAAATAAGATAATGTAAAACAATTTAGTATAATTCCTGGTACAGGTGCCTAATACATAGTAGCTACGCATATTATCATTATCAATAATAGGATAGGCATGTCATTCGATTGCTGTGATGGATTAACGTGTGTGAGTTCTTTCTCTTGTCAGTTTATGTAATCATTATTCCCCCTGAACTAAAATCATTCTTTTATTGATATGTACTATAATTATAAGAGCCATTTTCTAGTGGATGCATAGATTTAAGGCATAAAATATCCATTTGATAATCTCTTAGGATTAAAATTTGACCTATGCTAAAAAAGGCTGATCCAGGGTTTCTTCAGAAGTAACAGGCTTATCATTTTTCTGATAGGCGGCCTGGGTTTTCTCTGGGATGTAGCTTTTCCTCTCCTCTGTGGGCACAGGTACACCTGTGCCGTCTCCTCTCCTGGGCTGAGAGCCAGGATGGAAAGTGGGAGGCCTGCTCACTGCACGTGGGATGAGAGCCATGGATGGTCGTCCGAACACGTGAAAGTATGATCGACAATGGGAGCAGCTGAGACAGAATCGCCCTCGTCCACAAACCCACACTGCCCGGGAGCGGCTGAGACAGAATCACCCTTGCCCACAAACCCACACTGCCCGGTCTGTTTTGTTCTTTCCTCTTCAGCAGCTGTTCCACTGACTTTTCTGCACTAGGTAAAGTCATCCTGGTGTCGGGGATTAATCCTCCTCAAGGGCTCTGGTAGCTATGAGAGCGTGAAGCAGATACATCCAAGGTCTGTGCTCAAGGAGAAGAAAGACACATTTGAAGTACCTGCCCTGGGCTACAAAGCAAATTTATGTCATGTCCTCCCTATTAGGAAGCTAGAAATATACACAAGCCAGACAGTAAGTGTCCTGAATTCACCCTCATATAGGTGAATTCTGTTGCTAAGACAATTCTTTTGGTTTCAAAGATAACTAACAATTGTTCAGTCTTTTTAAAATTACAACTTCTGACTGGGCTGAGTTTGACTCTTCTCTGTTAGAAGGCAAATATTTATGCTTGCCTCCTTCCAGAAAACAACAGTAAGCAGTTAATAGTAAATCAAGTGTCCTGGACAAGCCATGTGATCAGTAGGGTTTGCAGCTGGGGTTCAGGAAGTCTATTTGCATAAGGTGCTGGGAAGCCTCATGAGTGAGAACTCGCCTTAAGTGAGGTAGGAACCAGGCCTCGTGAGCCTAACCCTCAAATGAAGCTCAAGTAAGTTGTTAGGAGGAACGTGCCTTGAACATATTCTGCCCCAAACCCCAGATGGATAAACAAAACAAAGAGCTAGAAAAAAGCTGACAAGGTTTCTATTCCAATAGAATTCACTGTGGACCATCCTACTGGAGGGGAGGCCCAGGAGCTGGGGAAATGCTCAATATGTACAGTTGAGATGTGGGTACAGTTGACATGTGGGTGCAGTTGACATGTGGGTGCAGTTGACATGAGGGTGCAGTTGACATGAGGGTGCAGTTGAGTTGTGGTTAGTTTTGAAGAGAGAAGTTTTGACATGTAGCAAACTTGGAGTTCACATCCACAGAAGAAATGTTGTAGGTTGGATTCCTTGGGAAGCAGACAGCCATGTCACAGCTCAACTCCTTCTGCCCAATCCTTCCCCAGTAGGCATTAATCCCAAAAGGCTAAGTCTTTGTCCACAAACCCCAAAGTTAATGCTTTTGGGATTAACACCTACTGGGGAAGAATTGGGCAGAAGGAGAAGTTGAACTGTGATGCAGCTGACCTCCCAGGGCTTTGCAGCGGGCACAGCTCTTTGTAGTTGTCCCCACTTGGGGCTTGGAGGCTGGATTTTTATACTCCTACATCCACCACTCATTGAATGCAGATTGGGAACGGCCCTCAGCTGGCTAAAGACAATCATCTCAACCGAGGTCTTGCCCGCTTCCCGGGGTCAATCTGCATTCAATGACCCTGGAAAGTGGGCAAGCTCTTGGCTGAGATGCTTGTCTTTAGCCAGCTGAGGGCTGTTCCCCAAGGGCTGAGAGCTGAGTGTTTTTGGAGGGCAGGGTGCCCAGCAGCAGTGGGAATGACTTCTTCAGCCCTGAAGCTGGGATTTGGGTGGCACAGCACTGTCTGTTATTACAAAGGGACTTATCTTTTGAGAGACTAGTAGAAGATACTGAAGTACTGACTTGGGGAGACAGACATCAGTGTGGATTTTCAAAGCAAACTGTGGTAACCCATATATTTGGGCATAAGGGACTGCTTTGGTTTAAAGCTTAAGTGAGGTAGGAACCAGGCTTCATGAGCCCAGTCCTCAAATGAAGCTTGAGTAAGTTGTTAGGAGGAACATGCCTTCTCCAGAAGTTGGAGAATCAGGAGGTCACAGGGCCCACTGTTGGTTACAGGGTCATGCTACCAAGCTTAGACCAAGTCAGACTAAAATGAATGAGCTGGAATCTGTTTTCCGTTTTGTTTTGTTTGGTTTTCCCATTCTGAGAGGAGTGTTCCTTGAGATTTTCTCATACTCTGGTAAATAGTAAGTACTCTGTGTACTTCTAAGGTTGTGTGGTGCTACAGTCATGATAACAGTAAGAATAATTACAACCATAGGTGACACTTATTGAGTGGTACTATGTGCCAGCACGCTTCTAAATGCTTTACTTACACTGGTATATTTGTAAGTCAAGTCCCTTTGTGATAGATGGTGCTGTGCTACCCACATCCTACCATAACCCCCAGGACGTAAGTCATTTTATTACAATCACTCTCAAGATGAGGAAGCTGGGATACAGGGAGTTGAAATCGCTCTCCCATGGTTACATCACCAAGAAGTAGCAGTGCTGGGTTGCAAACTCACACATGAAAAGCAAAAGGGAAAAGGTTAGAATCAAAGCAAAGTGTGCTTTAAGAGAGATGCTCCCTGATGCCTTAAGAGCTGGTCACGTGAGGTTTCCCAAGCAATGGCAGTTTGCATGACCAGCTGTCCTCTGCTTGGAATGGGCGTGCTGTAGAACCGTGTCTGATCTATTCACAGCTACACCTCCTACTCTAGCCCCCTACCTGGCTCCTTGGGAAGCATAGTCCCTTTGAAGCACTCAAAGAGAAATTTAATGAAGGGTTAAATGAATGTCCTAGAAGGGTTGTTTTTAGAGTTGAACAGAGTTAAAACCCTGAGTAATTTACTTATTCTCTCCTGGCCTTTGTGTTTTCATCTATACAAGGGAAATGATGTCTGGAAATAATAGTTGATCTATCACAGAGTCTTGCACAGCATTAACTCCCAATAAATAGAAGCTACTATGATTTTTATCACAATGATTTCTCTCTACAAGCTGGAAGGTGATAGGTGGCTTAAAAATGGCAAAGAAGGCCGGGCGCGGTGGCTCAAGCCTGTAATCCCAGCACTTTGGGAGGCAGAGGCGGGTGGATCACGAGGTCAAGAGATCGAGACCATCCTGGTCAACACGGTGAAACCCCGTCTCTACTAAAACTACAAAAAATTAGCTGGGCATGGTGGCGCGTGCCTGTAATCCCAGCTACTCAGGAGGCTGAGGCAGGAGAATTGCCTGAACCCAGGAGGCGGAGGTTGCGGTGAGCCGAGATCGCGCCATTGCACTCCAGCCTGGGTAACAAGAGCGAAACTCCGTCCCCCGCCAAAAAAAAAATGGCAAAGAACTAAATATCTCATTCTTTTAGTCAACTTTGGAAGGCTTGACTGCATTATCTCTAATGTTCTATCTTAAAAGTAAGTATGGAATCCTAGATTTTGATGTCTTTTCAGGCACCTTTTTTCAACAAAATAATTTGTACCAAAGCAAGAGTGGAATTCCTCACTTTCATCCTGCCCTACCCTGTCCCCTTCCAATATTTTCCAGGCACGTCTTGTTTTTATTACCCTTGCATTAACAGATCTACATCAAGGAGCTTACCATGACCCAGGAAATGGAGGCTGACCAAAAATGGAGGAGAAGAGAGGACAAAGAGACATAAAAGGAATTTTATGTTCTTTTTAAGGAGTCATTAAACTAGCATAAAATAAAAAACCTTAAAATGCCACACAAAGTCTTGTTTAGATAAGACTCAGGGAAGGTTTTCTACAGACATGGAGAAAGCAGAGGAGGCCTGCTTTTGACAGTTAACTCTGGGGTAGAATTGTGCTTAGAGGGCCTATCAGTCAGCATTCAGTTTCATGCAGGAGAAACCACTTCAGTTATTTCATGCAGAAGAGGATTAAATCATGAAATGAGGGTGGAAGGACTGGAGGAACAGGTCCTAGGCTGGCCCTCCAGCAGCTACTAACAGAAGGATTGTTCAAACCCAGCCTGGCAAAGGAACTTTGACTGGGCAAGATCAGGAAGTTAGAGAATCAGGAGGTCACAGGGCCTCTTGTTGGGTACAGGGTTATGTTACCTTAGCTTTGCATCTGGAATCAGGAAATCACTGCCTCCACTACTGGCTCAGAAACATACCTCCCAGGCTGAAATCTAGGAATCAGGAAGTTGGCTCCAACATGGTAGAGCCATGACTTGCCTGCTAAAGCTGCACGAGTGGGATAAATATCTCCCTTCCCACTTATACTAGCTTAAATTTGAGTCTTGCTTAAGTGCATCTTCAGATGAGTCAGGAAAATGTGGTTTGTATTTTTTCAATATCTGCAGTGCAGAAAGGCATGGCAGACATGTTGGACTGGATGTTGAGCAAACCCATCTATGATTTCTCTCACTATAGTTTACCCAGTGGAAAATTGAAAGATTGGGAAGTCCTCAGTTCTTTTCTGTTCTGCATGTTTTGTATGCAAGTGGAAGAATAGAATGCAAGTATTTGTAAGGACAAACTATACAACATTCACCTTATCTTGATCCTCTGACTAATTTCAGTTAACTATAACACAGAACCTGAATTATTAGGACTTTAGTAAAGTCCAGCACATTGCCAATACCAAGTACACTTAGAGAGAAAGGGCAATTTAACTTTAATATTGGAATATCATTGGAAAATATAGTCCCAGTACTTTAAAACTGTTCGTAAAATCCATATCCATTAAAACCTGATTAAGAAATATATAACAACTCATATTCTCAAACACAGACAAACATATTTAATAACATTGAATTTAATGGAGCTGTTTATTTTGTGATACACTTAGAGAATCATCACTTTTCTTGTGGCCATGGTCAAATAAGAGCCCAAAGTGTTTCTCCTTAGACTCTTTGGTTGCTGCTGGATGCTTGGATCATAACCAACTCTCTTTTAACAAGAGCACCAGACAACCGTCATGTTTGAAGCCTAATTGACCAACACAATGGCCTGCAATTTCTGTGAGGTCAGACGATGTTTTTGAACCACTTCTCACCCCCATACCCCTGCCACAATTAATGCTGTTTTTCTAGCACCATAGACATAGTAAGAGTGCAACAAATGTTTGACTAATTTTTAAATAAATGATGATATGCATGAATGCGTAATTGCTAAATGGATCACGTGTTCATTGTTAAGTGTGATGAAACAATGGGAAATGTAATAGAGGTTTTCTCATTTGGAAGAAAAGCATTTTGATTTAACTTTGAAAAAATAAGAATGTTTATGAAAACAGTTCCTGGATATCATGGTTAACTATTTTCCTCCTCAGGGTTTTATTCCAGACCAAATCTGATTTTAAATGACATTCACATTGTGAGTATAACTTGGTTTTCTCTTTCCCTGGAAGATGTAGCTGTGGCCTCGGCAGAGGGAGCACATTCTCCCAGGAGCTTTCTTACTCTAGGCTTTTCTTCAGGCACTTAGCACACTTCTCATGCATTCCTAGATCTCGTCACTCAACCCAGAACAGTCATTTCCTCAGCATTTCTCACCCATCCTGAACCCTCATCAATACTATCCTTTCTGACCTTTGCAAAGAGCAGTAGGCAAAGCAAAACTTTCCTCTGCAAATTATGAACTGCAGATTATTTTTCCCAATGAGCTGGCAACGAATGACCCAGAATAGTATTTCATGATAGGAATTTCCAGACTGCATTATAATTATAAAGTCAAATACTTTTCTTCTGTATGAGACTTCTGAGGAGCAAAGATGTAAGTTGCAAGCATTCTGTTCTCATCAAGTAATTATTACATCATTGTGTAATTTGTGTGCCTAAAGGAATGTGATAGATGACTAGGTAAAAAAAGACCGGCAATTATTTCGTCACTTCCCCATTCCAAAATTATTTTTGAGCACTTGTATCCCAGAAACTGTTTCAGTGGCTAGAATTACAGCAGAGAATAAAACAGGCAAGATCTCTGGAAGTCCTCACAGGACTTACATTCTAGTAAGGAGATGTATTCAATAATTACATACGTATATGATAAATATAATATTAGGTTTGGTCACTGGAATGAGGAAGAATAAATCAGCACAAGGTAGTAAGGGATGATATGCAAGTAGATAATGATGTGAAAGCATGTGTTCCAGGAATGGGGAGCAAGTGCAATGGCGCTAGTACCAAAATGAGCATGGCCCTAATCACCGCTTAATAAGCAAGAGCATGAAGGGGTGTGGCTGGGGGAGGCAGATGGGCCATGATAGGGAATTTGGATTTTTTTGGAGGGGTGTGTGTGATGAAAAACCAAAGAGCACTCACAGCAAGGGTTCAACATGATCTAATTTATATTTTGAAAGGATCTCTCTGCTACCGTATGGAAAATACACTTCAGGTGAAGTAAGGTGGAAGCAAGTCAGCAATTGGAGGCTTGGCTGGGTGCCGTGGTTCACGCCTGTAATCCTAGCACTTTGGGAGGTGGAGGGGGGTGGATCACCTGAGATGAGGAGTTTGAGACCAGCCTGGCCAACATGGTGAAACTCCTTCTCTACTAAAAATACAAAAATTAGCTGGGTGTGGTGGCAGATGCCTGTAATCTCAGCTACTCGGAAGACTGAGGCAGGATAATCGCTTGAACCTGGGAGGAAGAGATTACAGTGAGCCGAGATCATACCACTTGCACTCAATCCTAGGTGACAGAGCAAGACTCTGTCTCAAAAATAAATAAATAACTGGCCGGGCATGGTGGCTCATGCCTGTAATCCAAGCACTTTGGAGGCCAAAGCGTGCAGATCACCTGAGGTCGGGAGTTCAAGACCACCTTGACCAACATGGTGAAACTCTGTCTTAAAAAAATAGATATAAAAAAAAAAATAAAAAATAAATAAACAATTGAGGATTCTTGCAGTTATCTGATCATTGGCTCTAGAGTACTGGCTGTGGGGGTGTTGAAAAATGGTTGTGGAACTATACTCAATACAGTTTGGATTTACATTACAAATAGAGACAATCTGATTTTCATTCCTGCTGTGTTGTGGATATTATAGGAAGAAATGGACTCAGGTGGTAAGTAGAGGAATTTAGTTTAAAAGCAGAAAAAAGGGTGGCAAGAACAAATTCTGCATTGGGTAGATGGAATTAATGTTGGAATATCTTTCTCTGAGATATTTTAGAAAAAGGGAGTATTGAGGATTTAAAGAAAATATTCCAAGTAAAAGTAACTGTATATTCTTCAGTGTTAAAAAAAAATCCCAGCAACAACATGCCATCTCTCTTTTTTCTTTTTGTTATAGACTATTTTTTAGAGCAGTTTTAGGTCACAGCAAAATGAGAGGAAGGTACAGAGGTTTCCCACATATCCCCTGCTACACCTGCCTAGCATTTCCTGTTTCCAGTGTCTCCCAACAAAGTGGTACGCTTGTCACCATTGATGAACCTACATCGACATATCATTATCACCCAAAGACCATAGTTTGCGTTAGAATTCACGCTTGGTGTTATAATGATATGTTTTCTTAGCAAAATTTCTGCTCACTTGTGCTCCTTCCTTTCATCTCCTTTTCAACTAATTACTTAGACATGAGATTAGATTTCTTAAAGTACATCATTAGAATTTTGTCAAGGGTATAAGGGAAGAATAGGTTCACATACATGTTTTAAAAAGTTGAAAAGAGAAAAAATCCAATTGATTTATCAAAGAACGGCATAAGCTTCTGAAATAGAATTCTAGAAAAAGCTGAAGCTTCAAGGACAAATACCTGTTTAAAGGTTCATAGAAGTAAGGTCAGAATTACTAAAGCAGGAAATGAGATGCAACTTCTAAAGGCAACATAGAGTATTCCTTTTTTTTCTACTCTATCAGGATCAAGAAAAGACTAGAGTGGAGTGTTGTCCTTTAATTAGATAGGAAAGAAAGAGACTCGCTGATGACATCAAAAGGCCACAGGGCATTCAATGTCTTTTTTAAAAACCTTTCTGCATGATCAAGTGAATGGGCTGTGGAAATAGGTAATGTACACTTTAGGAAAATGAAAAGGAAAAAAGAAGACTTCGAGGGAGACAATTTAAATAAGTGAGATCTGTATCTAAATGTGCAGGCCCTGATGATTTGCATTCAAGGATATGAAAAGAATTGGCTGAAGTATTGTGGCCCATAAATTGAATATGAGTCAGCAGTTAGTAATGCTATTATTTAAAAAAGGGAACATGATTGAGAGATGGATTAACGGGAGTAAGACATGAAAAGGGCAAGGGTATGTTCTCAATACCTAGCATTGATCAACCATTATTTAGAATATAATTACCAACTTTGGTCCCTGTATATTAAAAGAGAACCACAAAATGATCAATGAAACAAAAAGTAAGTGACAAATTCCAATAGCTGTAATAAAAAGTTAAATTCTCCACTTTATGTTATCTTGGTTAAGAGTACCAACTTCCAGATCATACTGACTCAGAGCGCCTAGGGTTTACATTTTACGTCATCTCTGTCTAAGTAGCCAGATCCTCAGGTTGAAGACAGTGGGCTTGCTCTTTTTAGAAAAGAGACAGCTACGGTATAAGAAAGATTATTGTGAAAACCATTCTGGCTAATTGCTCTTTATATTTTCCAGACTGGAGCAGGAAGGAGTTGATATACATTGGAATTGAGAGAGTTAGACCAAAAATAAAACCAAAAGAAAACAACACCAACAAAAATCCCCAAACCCTAAACTAACAGTGATTAAATACCAGAACAGAGTGCCACTTTTCTCTCATATCCTTAGCACAATAACTCAGGGTCCCTATGTCTACACGATTTTCCTAGTGTAGGGCACATGATGCAACTATTTTCCTAGTGTAGACATAGGGACCCTGAGTTGTTATGTGCTGTCATAGAACCCTCTGTATCTTAACTCAGTGGAAAGGCAACGTTTCCATAAGACTTGTGATAAACAGGTGCCCATTTCAATGGGAATTCTGGTGAGATGTCAGAATTGCTAAATTGGCAAGATTTGTTTTCTATCCCTCCCAATCACCCTTCAATTGTCTCCTTTTCCTGCAGACCCACCCCAGAACATCTCTTTCCCAGATGCACCGGGCACTTCTGTGGCCTCTTCCTGGTAGCTCAGGAACCTCCTGGCAGCTTGCTTTCATGTCTTCCCTGGGGCTGCTTTCTCTGTGACATCCCTCCATGCCTGGGGTTCCCCTTCCTCACAGACCTCTCAGAACTTACTGTTCCGCTCACCCATTGCCTGGGGTCCTTTACTTGGCACTCCAAAATGACAGTTTATGAATTCCATAAACTTATTCTAAAGGGGTTAATGGTTTTCCAGTGTCTCTTAGTTACTGTGTGGCATGGTGGGACCAGCGGTGTTGGGGAGAACATTTTAGGTGGTGGCATATGAACGTGACGTTACATAACATTGAATCACAGAGAGTGAAATTATTTCCTTTTCAATTTCTTCTCAAGTCTTTCTGACTCAGTCAAGGATAAAGTTTCATTTTGGTGCTAGTATGTTTTTAACCCTCTAAAATTGCTCATCTCCCTTTTAAATAAAGCAAGTGTAGGCTTCGGGCTCAAAGCCTTGGAGGCTAGAATAATCTCTTAGACTGCTTTTTGTATTGAAGTATCATATGCACACTAGAAGAGGGCATAAATAAAATGTACACTTTGATTAATTATATTAGCTAGAATTTAAACTTATTTCTTTGTTCTCATTGCATTTATTTACATAGTTCCCTTTTATTTATTCTAGTGATACTGGTTTCTAGGACAGTGATTTTAAAAAGCTTTATTTCAAAAAGAAATTTATTAATTTAGAAAAAAGAGTTAAATTAAGGAGAAAAATATTGTGGTATTTTACTGTTTTTACAGGTTTACATTGTGCCCCACTATTATTTTAACATTTCTGGAATCACGATACATCATGCAACTGATACTATCTTACAATGTCCATGAACTAGGTCAGGTGAGGTGCTCAGAGTGGTGTACAATCTTCAGCTGATACTTGTGGTTAAACCAAGAAAGGTCCACATTTTGAATTTGGATTCAATGAAATATGATGAAAATACTACAGGTAGTGTTGCAGAACTTTGTCCCTTAGTTCAGCTAAAACTGGGTTCTTGTCGCAGGACCACGAAGGACTAGGAATACAGACTCATTGAAGGGTGAGGGGAACAGGATTTGCTAAGCAAAATAGGAAAAGAAGTAAAAGAAAAAAGAAACTCCCAGCAAAATGAGAGGGAGTCCTGCTAACAGACCCTCCACTCACTGATTCCAGGCCACACACATGAGCTTGAAAAGGCCAGGCTCCTCCCCGCTGCAACAGTGCGAACTTCCTGTGGCTCCACCCTGTTCTCCCAGTGCGCAGGCTGTGGGAGATTATCCGGGGACCCTCCCTCTTACCTGCCTCCTGCATCTATCGGTAGTACTCTGATAGGAGAAAAACGGGAATGCTGTGTGCAAATACTTGAAGTTTGGGAAATAGTAGCTTAGTGACCTACCCTTCCCATCTGATGCCTTTGCATTTTAATAGGGGTTCTCTAGAGATGCAATGCGTTAGCCCCAAAGAGCCCTGTGCAAGGTTGTGGTGGGTATTGGGAAATCCTGGGGGTGTGTGTGCAAGTGAGCTTTATTTTGGATCCCCTCAATGTTCCTTGTGATATAGGAGTTAAAAAGAAATTATTTAGGCAGATAGTGAGGGTAAGAAAGTCCTCATAAGGTTTCCCTTTTAATAAAAAGCAGCCCCCAAATAAATTCTTTTATAACAAAAAGTAGCCTGTAAAATTGAGCTGCAAATGTACATAAGCAAGCTGGAAGCTTGCATGGGTGAATGCCAGCAGCTGACAATAGGAAAAAGTTACCTGGGGGTAGGCATGTTCAACATGGAGGCTCCAGCTTCCCTTTAGTGGTCAAGTGTACCCTAAGGAGCAGACAATATGGCATGGCAGTGTAAAACATCCATTTGTTTAATAAAAGATTAGGGTGGGGTGGCCAGCTTCTTCCAGTGCTATGTAAATGTCACACCTGGTCCGACCAATCTTTGGGACCTATGTAAATCAGACACCACCTCCTCAAGCGAGTCTATAAAACCCTGTGCACTTTACCACAGGACCAAAAGACCTACTTGGGTGCCCCTTTCTGCAGGAGAGAGAGCTATTTTCTTCTCTCTTTCTCTCATTAAAAAACCTCCACTCTTAATCTCACTCCACATGTGTCTGTGTTCTTAATTTCCTTGGCATGAGGCAGTGAACCTTGGATATAACCCGAGATGAATGATGCTGCTTCACTTGCATATGAACCCTCTGTGTCTCTCCCTGAGACCTGCCTGCCCCTTTGTGACACATTATCCTTGCTGGGAAACTTTTGGGCATCACATATCAGATTGCAGGCTTGCAAATTATAAGAAAATCAGCTTTCAGCTCTAGCACATTGTTACACTAGAATATAGACCAATATCCTTGAACATCTGATATCTGCCCTTAGACTTTCCCCAGCACCTTGATGACCCAATGTGATATCTTCTGCCTAGGAGCCTCCAAACACATATTTTTTAAATAAACGAAGGAAGGCAGCCTACCCTTGGCCTTCCACTGGAAAACCCCAGATATGGCTGTACCATGTGACCTGAGCAGCTAGGGGCCAGCAGCAGCCCGCAGTTGGCTCCCCCAGGATCCTCTGCTATGCTGGAAGCAATTGCTGTGCATTTGTATGGCACACCATTTGCATACTCTAACGAGATGGGCTATAATTGGCCTTCATTGATTTTGTTTTCATTGAGCTAAAATAGAGTCAGAGCTTCTTAGGCTAGAAGAACTGATTGATTTGTGGTAGAATTCAGGACTATTCAGTTGAAGAAATAATTAATTATGTTCTTATTTAGTAATCATCAGGGTTCAGCCTGTTTCTTAACAGGAGAGTGTGCTCAGCAGAATTGGACTTTGCCAAGGCAAGGATGCTTTAAAATAAGTACTTTAGCCAAGCAAATGGATACCACGCAAAACACTCATTATTATTATTATTATTAAAGGAACTGTGCAGATTGAAGAAAACCAATCTCTATGTATATGTAGGGAACAAGAAACATGCATTATATCTTTCTTTTCTTCATCTTCCTCCTCATATAAGCATACTGCCCATCTGTTAGTATCTCTCCCTACGCATTTACATATCCATGCATCTATCCATGTTTTCCTGAATGCATCCACCCATCTCCCAACATTTTATAAGTTCACTGTGAGTTAATTCAGTCTGGGTGAATGATAGCTTCCACTTTGGTCTTCTATTTCTCAATCTGGGAGTTGCTTCAGATTGGCCTCAATCCTAGAGAAATAGACAAGGGAATTTCAGCCTGAAGTGATCTCTTTGAAGCTTAAGACACTTAAGCAAGTAGGAGTATTCAATAGGCCATCCTGTGCAGATAGGGAAGCTTGGAGTTTTTAACTTATTGTGATTCAAATCTTTCTAAATGGTTTAGTCTCATGTCAATCTCTCCCTTTAAATTTTTTTTGAAATTATTGTTTATAGTTTTTGGATATAATTAGTCCCTATTAGAGTTCCATTCTTTAAATTGAGGCCTTATATCTTTTAAGGAAAAAAGTATCGATATAAATAAACTGTATGTAATATATGTATACATTTATACAGATGAACAATATATATATAAAATATAGTTTATATCAGACTCTCATTCAATAGACATTTATTGAGTGGCTCGATGTGTAAGGATAATGGTTAAGTGCTGTAAGGGATACAAAGATGAATAAAACACTGTTGCTCCGAAGCATCTTACAAGTCAGCATAAGAATACTAGTGAAAAATTCATTTGTAATCCATTATTTGAAGGTTTGTAGTCAATGTTATATATAGTCCATAGCCTAGCTCACAAAAATCTGTGAAAGTATTGGGTTGAACTATATGAAATTGCCAATGTTTGACCACTTTTAACCTACAAAAATGGCAACTTCATATATTTCAACCTAGTCTATGTAAAGCAATGTACCTTACTGAAGTTAAAACCAACAGTAACTAGTGACCGTGAATTGTGATGATTATTTGGGGAAAATGTGTCCAGAAACTAAGTGACAGAGCCTTCTGCTAATGCAGCCATGAATTAATCAAATCCAATGAAACCCATGATGGTGCTGCCCACTAGAGTGCAAGCGTGGATGTAAACTGACTGGCAGTTATCACCCAGTCTGCTCTATGTATGAATGTGAGTAGGCTGGATTTCCCATTTTCTCTTGGGGAAGGTGGGGCTTGGCAGTAAGGGGTAAGGCCAGGCAGGGCAAGTTAGGTAAGCCTACCTTGGGAAGTTGGGATGCACAGGGAGAATCTCTGAATCATTGGTATTCTCCCCAACTCAGACTCTTTGGATGCGGCTGACAAATATGAGCATTCCTGGAAATGCTGCCACCGTCTGGGGAGTGTCACTGGGGTTAAAGCTGAAGAAACAATTGCCACTGTTGACAACAAGCTGAGCAGGGACAGAACAAACTTGAGGTATGCAGCTAGAACGTCAGAGCTCCCCAGCTGGCTGGCTGGCGGGGTGGGCTTGCTCCAGTCACTACATTAATCTCATGAAAATGCCAGCCTTCATTTTCGGTGATGAAAAATTTTGGACTAAGTTGTCATATCATGAGGCATTTTGCTGAATCTCCATAACAGGTTTATCTTCAGAAAGGGTAAAAATGGCAGAAGAAAGCAGTAACATGGCCTCTACTCACTTCCACCTTCCAGATACTGCATCAGTTCATTGAATGGGTCAAACCAAAACCACGTCTAGAACTCCAAGTGTTTGTCAAAACTGTGCTTTTTAGCTTTTCAGGTTTTACAGTAAAGGAAGACATATGAAGAGGAGGGTGGAGTGGATGTTGAATGCCTACTCATAGTATCTACCAGAATACCAGAGTGACTTCAATTTTATAAGGATTTTTAATTCTAGCAACCTTTTCCCTACTTGTGACGATGATTCTTATCGGTTCTTTTGCAACTCGTTTCCGGTAAGAAAAGGTGGCAAAGGTGGGAGCTGACAGTGAGTTCTCAGATATATGTAAAAAACGAAAGATTCATTTATAACTCAGTGGAAAACTTAGACTCAGTCTTCTAAGCACTTTTTCTTCCAAGTGGGACTAGATAGTGTTTCTGGGGAGCGGTGTGGGAAAGGAGCAGGACTGGACTGCCGCCTGGGACTGCAGAGTTGTGCAGAGGTAGGAGGCGAGAAGGCTGAGGGTTTAGATTTTCCCTTTCTCTCTTTTTCCCATTGCCACATTAGTCCGTAGTTGGCTGCGAGACGCTGATTGAAGAGAAGCACTCATGCTGGGGATGGGCCCGATTTTATTTCCTATTATGTAGCACTGAAAAAGTTTGCAAATTTTTTTTCTAGGGTTGAAAATATTTTATTTATTTTTTAAAATTCCAGGGTACATGTGTGGGATGTGCAGGCTTGTTGCATAGGTAAACATGTGCCATGGTGGTTTGCTGCACCTATCAACCCATCACCTAGGTATTAAGCCCAGCATGTATTCATTCTTTTACAAGGATAAAAATGGTAAACACAGTAACTGTAAACAGTGCAGATGAAACGTGAGTGGCTGTCTCGGCTCGGCTGGGTTCTCTGGGCTTTCTCACATGACTCGTTTATTCCTGTTCATTCTACAGTTACGTATCACTTGGTAGACTGAAATCGTAGCCGTCTTCAGTTTTTGACTGCGACTTTTCTTTTGGTAACTGATTTATTTTAGGAGAATGAAATACAAGGTTTCTTCATTTTCTCCTAACAGTTTTTCAACTAACTATGCCTCCTCACATCTGCTTCCCACTGGCTTCTTTGGGTTATGGTGTAGAACCCAGGACATAATCATAAGCCAATTCATGGTTCCTGAGTCCTTTCTTCAATTTAGAATCACATGGATTTGGAATCTTAACTGATTTATAGGCCAAAGTTATTCTATAGGCTCTTCAGATGAAATATAGCCGGTTTACAGAATGGATGAATTTATAAAAATTGGGGCTTGCCGAGGATAGATAGGTGTAGCCTTTGCTCTGTGTGAAGGGTGACATCTTCCAAGACGCTTTTCCCATCCTCCTCCCCCAGATAGATTGACCCTCCTTCTTCTGTACCCTCTTCCCCACTGAGCTCTGTACATTTTGCTTTTGGGTATCTGTAACACATTAGTAATCTTATTGTCTTAACGGTTCTGTCTTCTTTCCACTACCCTGCAAGCTCCTTAAGAATTGGGGGCTTGTTTTATTCATCTTTATTAGATATAGATTGTCTAACAAAATCCTTACATATAGTGGATGCTTAGGGAACAATTTTTGAACGTTTGACTAAACAGTAGCCCTGTAAGGGAGATATTAAAAATAATGAATTTCTTGTTTTTATACAAATGAAGGCTGGGCGTGGTGGCTCATGCCTGTAATTCCAGCATTTTGGGGGGCTGAGGCAGGTAGATCATTTGAGGCCAGGAGTTCGAGACAAGCCTGGCTAACATGGCAAAACCTTATCTCGACTAAAAAATTAAGCAGGCACAGTGGCACATGCCTGTAATCTCAGCTACTCAGGAGGCTGAAGCAGGAGAATAGCTTTTAACCAGGAGGCGGAGGTTGCAATAAGCAGAGATTGTGCCACCGCATCCCAGCCTGGACCACAGAGTGAGAGAGACTCTGTCTCAAAAGAAACAAAAACAAAAAAAGATACACGCTTACTATAAAATTCCAGAAAAACAGAAAAATACAAAATAAAAGGGGTAGATAATCACAAATTCCACTGTCCAGAAATAACCATTGTTAAAATTGGTTATGCTCACATTTCCAGATTTCAAAACAAAAGTGATGCTGACTTATATAGTAACAATATCTAGACTAGACTAGTGGGAATAAATAAAACTGTAGGCTTACTGCAGACTCAAAAATACTTTGAATACTTTTGAATACTTAGGTATATGCTATATAAAACTCCCAAATTTTTGTAACAGGACATCTACTGAGAAAATCAGTGCATGGACCAAAAATAAAGATAATGTATTTTTCTTAGATATTGGAATTACTGATATGTTTATAGTTATTTTGTACTGGTGACCATGTGTTTGAATTTATTTAAATGCTATACTTAATATTGAATAATTAAGAAGTTTAAAAAAATTAGTCTGTCTGTTAAAAAAAAAACCCAGCCATTTTTCACATAAGGAGGAATATTAGCAGAGAGTTATAAAGAATGGTAATTTTGCCTGTGTCATTCATTCATTCAACTCAACCTAGACTGAGTGTGATGGTTAATACAGAGTGTCAACTTGATTGTATTGAAGGATGCAATATTGATCCTGGGTGTGTCTGTGAGGGCGCTCCCAAAAGAGATTAACATTTGAGTCAGTGGGCTGGGGAAGGCAGACCCACCCTTAATCAGATGGGCACCATCTAATCAGATGCTAGCGAATATAAAGCAGGCAGAAAAACGTGAAGGGACAAGATGGGCCTAGCCTTCCAGCCTACATCATTCTCCCATGCTGGATGCTTCCTGCCCGCAAACATCGACTCCAAATTCTTCAGTTTTGGGAATCGCACGGCTCTCCTTGCTCCTCAGGCTTGCAGACAGCCTATTGTGGGAATTTGTGATCGTGTAAGTTAATACTTAATAAACTTTCTATCTATCTATCTATCTATCTATCATCTATCCTATTAGTTCTGGCACTCTAAGAGAACCCTGACTAATATACTGGGTATCTTCTATATTCCAGGCATTGTTGTAGGGGATGTACTTGCAAAAAAATTTTGACTCTTAAATATATTTTTTTCTTTTATTCTAAAATCCATAGGAAGTCTACATTACTTTACTTTGGAGCATTTTATTGAGATGGGAGATTATAAAGCTGCCTTAACCTTGAGGTGACCAGATATCCTGGATTGACAGGACCACAATTAGGTGACCTCATTTGGCCTCAAGAGGTTGACTGTCACTCATGTTTGTGGCTATGCACTAGACCACATACCTCTCATGCACTATGTTTTTGGCTGATTTTTGCCTAAGGTTTTATCAGAGGTTCTGTTTACATTCTAACGTAGTGATTTTTCTACCATTGTAGTAAATATTTCCTAGAAGCTTAGAACACCATCTATCCTCTAAGATACAGTGTGGGCTGGAAAAAGAACCTGGTGAGGAATCAGATCTGGTTCTCCAAAAACAGATCCGGCGAACATTTCTTAGGCTCTGTCACGTGCCAGACATGGAGCACAGCACTTTCGCAAACGCCTCCTTTTAAAATCCTCACAATGACCCTAAGGTAGGTATAATTATAATCATTTTACCGTTGGAATTAGTCGCAGGCAAGGAGCATGTTTCTGTGGGTTTGAGTCCCAGTTTTTATGATTTATTGTGTAACTGTGTGACTTAAAGAAGTTTCCAAAGTCTCTCTTCTTGAGGTTTCTTAATTGGGCAACAGCATTGCCTTATAGGGTTTGGGGGAAGATTAGATGAATTAAGCAAATCAAATATATAGAGTGGTATCTGACCCACAGTAAGCACTAAGCAGATAAGAGCTGTTTTTGTTCATGATCAAGCTGTTTTCAGCTTGCTAACTCTGCTACCTTGGGTAAATTATTAGCTTTTTTTTTTTTTTTTTGAGTTGGAATATCACCCTGTCACCCAGGCTGGAGTACAATGGTGAGATCTTGGCTCACTGCAACCTCCGCCTCCTGGGTTCAAGCAATTCTCCTGCCTCAGCCTCCCGAGTAGCTAGGATTACAGGTGCGTGCCACTACACCCAGCTAATTATTGTATTTTTAGTAGAGACGGGGTTTCACCATGTTGGCCCGCCTGGTCTCAAACTCCCAACCTCAGGTGATCCACCCGCCTTGGACTTCCAAAGTGCTGGGATTATAGGCATGAGCCACCATGCTTGGCCTATTAGCATTTTTGAATTTATAGCATCATATGTTAAAAGCCTTATAGCATTGTTGGAAGACTAAAAAGAGTATACTGAGTGTGAAACTAAACAGTGATGCATTATGTAAGTATACAGGGTTAGGATTAAGTTTTTGATTATTTAACATATCCTTGTTATTAATCCCATTTTATTTAGTTTTTCTTAAAAATTCTATAAAAATATTCTTGCAAAGGAGACAAGTGCTCAAGGATTCACTCAATTTTTTTCTGTCTTGAATAGTGCAAGCTCCTTTTTGCTAAGGATGCAAAAAATGCAATTCTAGTTTTATCTTTTGACCTCTAATACATGTTATAAAGTTTGACTGGGGAGTAGGAAAGGCTTTATAAGTGGATAAGACATGTAACAACAATTTTTTTAAGCAGACTTTCGTTCAGTAGTTCCTTGGGATGTATTATAATAATAACCTACATCTGACAATTAGCACACTTTTCAAAAAGATTTAACTTCCTTTACAACAACCTTTTAAGGCATGTGGGCATGGGTTGTCATGCCCGCTTTATAGATAAGAAAGCTGCAACTCCTGATCAATAAGCAACTGCCTAAGATTCCATCTAGGAAATTAATGTTAGAATTGTTCTCCTATCTCATAATCCGTAATACTACATATATCATTGTTCAGCATAAGAACGTCAATTTCTGGGTTGTGTTTTAATTATTATACAAAAGTAATATTTCACTTAACTCTCACTATCACCTTACATGGTAGATAATGCCTGCATTTTATAGATGTGAAACTAAGCCCAAATTTGCAACAATGCAATGCAATTCTGAAGTTAACAGCCCAGAGTTATTGCAGATTTTACAGGTTAAGGGCACAGTACCCAATAAAACTGTCTTCACTTTAGATGGCAGCTGCAAATTTTAGGGTCCTTAGCCCATTTGTGTTTTTGACCCACTGGCTCCAAATTCGGGGGTTCCCAAGACCCTTTCAGGTGCAATAATTCACTAGAACAACTCACAGAACTCAGGATAGCATTGTACTTATAATTACAGTTTTATTATGAAGGATACACACAGGGCTAGGTCTGGAAGGGTCCTGGACAAAGAGCTTCCACGTGGAATCAGGACAGATCACTCTCTCAGCACGTTGATGTGTTTGCCAACCAGGAAGCTCACTCAAGCTTCAGTTTCCAGAGTTTTTATTGGAGTTTCATTGATTGAACCATTGGCCCTGTGGTTGGACTCAGTCTCTAATCTTCCTTCCATCCCCAGAGATTAGGCTGATAGCACCAGGCTCAAAGCCCCAACTCTAGTCACATGGCTAGTCTTTCTGGCATGATCAGCCCTATCCTGCATCATCTCCCTAACAGAAACTCAGGGATGGTCCAAGAACCCACGATGAATAACACAGACTCTCCTACCACTTAGAAAATGCTCAAGAAGCTCTCTTCCAGGAATCTGGGACAAAGACAAATTCTTTATTATATAGCAATACTTTAAATAGGGCAAGAATCAGTAAATATTTGTTGAATGAAGTCTGAAGGAATGAATGAGGAAATGAAATGTATTTGATGGGCTTTCTGAGGGATTTCAACCAGGCTTCATATGATTCTTTCTAGGGTAATGATCTTTGGAGCTTCTGAAAGTTCCATCCTATGAAGTGTCCTGAATCTGCCAGTCTAAATCCACATGGTAACAGGGGTCATGCATCTTGGATTCAGGGTCTCGGTCCTTTAGTGGGTGTGGTAGAGACCGTGGTGACGATGTTTCTCTGGAGTACATTATTCCTTGCATGGGCCACACTGTTACCACATGGTATTCGTTTATTTAACACATATTTCATGAATGCCTGCCATAGTCTAGGCACTGCTCCAGGTGCTAGGGATAGAGCAGTGAACAAAATAGATAAAAACCCCTGCCTTTTTGGAGCTTTCATTCTAGTGAGGAGGGATGGACAATAAACAGACACCTAAAGATATGCTAGTCAGGTGGTGATAAATGCTTTGGAGAAAAATAAATTGAATGCCCAGAAACTGTCACTGCTCCTCTGCAGGCTGTGCAGGTGAGCCCTGGATAAGCATCCAACTCTGGGGCAAAGTTTGTAATTTGTTGTTGCTGCTGCATGCCCTGTAGGTTAGAAAAAAATCTGTCCCTGAATGTTTTAGTGAGTCTGCTTGGCCTTTTGATTCTGCAGTGATTAAATGCCAGGCTATTGGGAATTAGTTTTATTCTAATTCAAGGTTAAATGTAGAAAAGACCTCCCTCTTCTCCATCTATCAAAATTCAACTATGGATCTTTTAAGGGTGTCAGCCCCTCTTTGAAGCCTCCTCTGACCTATCCCCCACCCCATTTGCCTTTAATCCCTCCCTTCCCTGCTTTCACAGCATTTCACTTATAGCTCCGCTGTATCACATTTCATTTTGTTTTATATGAAATTACATGCTTATGTGATCTATATTTCCAATAAAATTTGTAATTTCCTTGGAGGCAGGGAGGTTCTTTTTCACTCTATTCTCACTGTATTCATCTTCCCCCCCCGCCCCCATCCCAAGGAACTTTAAAATGCTTGGTACACAGTAGCTGTTCAATTAACTATTGATTGAAAGAAAGACACTTTAAAGCATTCTTACCAGTGCTGATATCTGTCTTGCAATGTGTAAGTTTCTTATCTAATTTCCACTGCCTTCTTAGAAGAATGGAGTTTTCACTAGTTTTCTTCGGGCATTAGTTGTGACTATTTCTTAGGACATTCAGACTTCTAAATGAAATAACAGGCACTGGGAACAACAGTACGAATATTCTTATTGTTTCTTTTCTGATTGCAAAGAAATACATAATTACTGTAGAAAGTTTAGAAAGTATAAATGAGCATAAAGTAAATAAAAATCACTTTCATTAAACTCTTCATTTAAAAGATATCTACTGGGCTGCTACTATTTACTCTCCAGCCACATGCAACACGTTGGAAATATAAAAGTGAATAAAATAGGCCAAGCCCTGCTTTCAGAAGTAGTTATAAATTAAACATATAACTTACACAGTTAACGAATTATAATTTTCACAATTCTTCCACATGAAGATAGTTAATGCTAAAATTTTAGTGTATATTTATCCAATCTATTCATTAAAGCAGTATATTCATAACATGAAAAAAAATGAGATGAAGTGGTGCCTGCCTGTAATCCCAGCTACTTGGGAGGTGGAGGGAGCAGAATCGCTTGAGCCTGGGAGGCGGAGGTTGTGGTGAGCCGAGATCATGCCACTGCTCTCTAGTTTGTCTAAAAAAAAAAAAGAAAGAAAGAAATAAAAAGCAATGATGTTGTAAGACTGTTTTCTAACCTGCCTCTTTAATCTAATGCTCTCTAGCTTGGGTGAGAGAGCGAGACCCTGTTTCAAAAAAAAAAAAAAAAAAAAAGAAAGAAAGAAATAAAAAGCAATGATATTGTAAGACTGTTTTCTAACCTGCCTCTTTAACCTAATGCATTATAAATATTTTGCTCTGTCACCCAGGCTGTAGTGCAGTGGCACGATCTTGGCTCACTGCAACTTCTGCCTCCCGGGTTCAAGTGCTTCTCCTGCCTCAGCCTCCCGAGTAGCTGCAATTATAGGTGCCTGCCACCACACCTGGTTAATTTTTGTATTTTTATTAGAGACGGGGTTTTAGCATGTTGGCCAGGTTGGTCTTGAACTCTTGATCCCCGGTGGTCCGCCCACCTCAGCCTCCCAAAGTGCTGGGATTACAGGAATGAGCCACTGTGCCCGGGCTACTATATTGTTTAGCCAATAACACTTTGTTTAGTGATGTTCCAAACTTTCTGTTTTTTTTTTCCCCATTTATTTATTTTATTGCATTTTAGATTTTGGGGTACATGTGAAGAACATGCAAGATTGTTGCATAGGTACACACGTGGCAGTGTGATTTGCTGCCTTCCTCCCCATCACCTACATCTGGCATCTCTCCCCTTGTGATCTCTCCCCAACTCCCCACCCCCCACCGTCCCTCCCCTATTTCCCCCCAACAGACCCCAGTGTGTAGTGCTCCCCTCCCTGTGTCCATGTGTTCCCATTGTTCAACACCGCCTATGAGTGAGAACATGCAGTGTTTGATCTTCTGCTCTTCTGTCGGTTTGCTGAGAATGATGGTTTCCAGGTTCATCCATGTCCCTACAAAGGACACAAACTCATTGTTTTTGATGGCTGCATAATAATCCATGGTGTATATGTGCCACATTTTCCCTGTCCAGTCTATCCTCGATGTTCCAAACTTTCAAACATTGATCACTTGCTTAGAACAAATGACTGGAATTGGAATATCAAAGGGTCTGCAAAAATGTAAGATTTGATAGATATGGCTAAATTGCCTCTCTGCTCTGCCTGATCCCCGTTGTTTTACATTTCTGCCAGCAGTGTATGAGAGGACTGGTATCAGCAATTTTTTTATTTATTTAAAAATGAATTAACCTGGTTGCGCATTTTGGTTTGTGAGTGTGTGATCCTTTGTTACGCATTGATCTCTAATAAGATCTGCTCCAAAGTAGATAATGAACGAAATTGTAATCAGTGTTAGGCCAGAGAAGCATTTTGCCAAGGTGGATGTCAGGACTGTTGTATGGTTTCAGCCCTTACACCATAAAGCAAGGGAATGACTAATCCATGCCCTATTCTTTATGTCTCTGTTAATTGATTCTTCAGTTTGGCCATCGTCTTGCCATCACATGAAGGGCATTTAAGAAAAATCCTGGGCTGAGAATGCAGAAACACAAAGAAACAGCTAGGGCAAATGGTACCAGTGTCACTAATGAGACTGCAAAGGAGAAGCACACCAGGTGCCCATGAGAAGGACTGTAAAGAGCAGCCAGTCAGTCAGGGAATGCTTTTCAATAAGCAGGAAGTCAAAGTGCGGGGGGTTGGAGGCAGCACTCACACGTGAATCACAGTGCCCATCTTCTGCAAGAGGAAACAGAGATGCCATAAGGGGTTAGTCCCTCTCGGATACTGTCCGTGTGACACTTATAAAGTGCCAGAAGATCACTACATTATATTAATTTTATGGTCTAGGCATTAAAGATATTCTATTTTTCTTTTTAAACATGCTCGTATTTTTTCATACAAATGAAAGTGGTCTCAAACAGGGCACAGGCTTGTGAGGTTTCTGTGCTGGGGAGGGGAAGGCAAGATCAACTAGGAAACGGTGATAGGATGCCAGTCAGTAGCCTTGTGTTCTTTTTTTGATTTTACTACTGCCTACTTCTGTGACCTTGGGCAAGTTCCTCAGCTTCTCAGGACTTCAGTCTCCTTGTTGTGAAAGCGCGGGGTTCTAATGAAAGGGGTCTCATGTTTCTTCCCTTTTTAAGTGTTCTCTGATCCTCTGTCCCCTAAACCAAAGCTCACACAGGTTCAGATTAAGGAAGCTCTTAGGCCCTCTCCTCCAGTATGGGGAAATGACATGTGGTGGCAGAGGATTTTAGGCTGTCATCTCTCCTGTGAGCTTCTCTTTTGAGTTTTATTAGGAAGAGAAGATTTTGGGATTTGTAGCATAATTTACTGTCCACAGATGTCAATTTCTTCTTTGTATTTCTGTCTTAAGCTTTGTTGTTACCATCGAGGTCTGACTTCATATTCATAATCATAATGCAAGACCAATCCTTTCCATCCTTCATCAGTTTTTTTCTCCATTCTTCTATCTTCTTAACTTCCTATCTTGCCTCATCAAATGCTGAACACTCTGCAATTTACTGAAACAGTTGTTCTACAGAAGACTAGTATGCTCCAATGACTCTCAGTATTGTATATCTTCATCAACTCTAGAAAGAAGGCTGTGTTTTGTTTGTGTGTGTGTGTGTGCACGCACCTCCTCACAGAGTTGAGAAACATAAATTAGGAGGAGGAACGATTAGGTGGTTGGGCTTCAGAGAGAACATTTGTAGATTCTATCTGGAACACATTTTATTAAAATTGCAACAAACTTTATAAAATCAGATGTATGGTTCATTAAGAGAACATTACCTTACAATCATGATTAATTAGATTAAACTTATGAAAGTGTGTTATTTGTTCAAATCAAAAGGGTGGGGGAAGATGATGAATGATGAAAGAGTGTGATAAATGAAGAAAGCTGCTGAACTAAATTGAATGTGTATTCATCCGTTTTCACTTCATAACTAATGATAAATTGAGCATGTCACATTTAACAATACATATCTGGGCTTAAGCACACAGTTTCAGCTCCTGTTCACTAATGCCTTATGATAGGTAGTTGAGACTAAAGAATTAGAATTAAAATTTTAGTTCTTGGAGACTTTTGTCTGCCTGCCTCTTACCTTGGAAAACACAAAGGATGCTTATTGACTGAATTAAAGGAATTTATGAAATTGTAAATACTTAAAGGTCATACTTCCTCAGGTCATGCTTATGGTATTTAAAAGTAGGAGATTTATCTTACTTTCCAAAATTTTTTTTTTCCTCTTTTGCAGGACTAATCCAGTGGTAGAGGTAGAAAGTACTCAGAATTGTAGAAATATTTTTCTTCTTTTCCTTTCTCAAATGTACCCATGTTTACCTTGGCAATCGATTGGAAGAAACACCCCAAAAGGCTCATTAGAGAGTCTGGGAAATTTGAAAGTGAGGGGTAAACATCAAACAGTTTACATCAGTTTCCTGAAATCTCAAGTTTTCCAATATTTCAAATCACATTGTAGTCTCTCAAGGACCATCTGAGATTTACGAAGCTGGTGATGGGGTCAGAGAGAAAGTTTGTGGAAAATGTTTCCAATCAGGCTGAATTAGACAAATTTGCCACATAGAGTCAGGAATCGCTTATGAAAAGAATCCATGTTTTCCTAGAAAAGTTCAACAGAGCTCTGATATAGGGTCTGCCACACAGGCAATCCTTCTCTGCTCTTCAGTTCTTACTGAGTTTGAATTAAGACAAGGTGAAGTGAGTGGGTGTTTCTGAAAAGATTACACAACTTTTTGTTTTTCTCTTTCTGAGTGTTCTAAAAGGATTTTAGTAAGATTCCTTTTGGGTTGTGGTGAAAGTTCCTAGTCAGTTCTGATTTTTATCTAAATCTCAACTACAAGCCCTACCTCAAAACTTATTTAAGCATTTCCAGCTTGTGATTTTCATGATGATGAAACTTTTAAGAGACCAAATCTCTTTCAGATACTTTTCAGACTCTGACACTTGGGCTATGTGGTAGAAGACACTTTTGGACAAGAATTGTCCTACTCCTCAGAGCAAAGGAGGCATTCTGTAAGACAGAGGTGAGACAAACTATGGTCATGGAGGAGTCATGAGGGGAATGGATGATGCTGTTCACAGGAGTAGTTATTCAGTGTTAGTTTTAATACATGGCTAGAAACAAAGTCTATGGAGGTGGTTCTTAACCATAAGGGTATGAGAGGGAGTAGAATTTTCTCCTGTGGGGACATTTGGTAATGTCTAAAGACATTTTTGGCCAGGTGCAATGGCTTGTGCCTGTAATCCCAGCACTTTGGGGGGCTGAGGTGGGCAGATCACTTGAGGTCAGGAGTTCAAGACCAGCCTGGCCAAAATGGGAAACACGGTCTCTACTAAAAATACAAAAATTAGCCGGGAGTGGTGGCACATGCCAATGATCCCAGCTACTCGAGAGTCTGAGGCAGGAGAATCACTTGAACCTGGGAGGCGGAGGTTACAGTGAGCTGAGATCACGCCATTGCACTCCAGCTTGGGGAACAAGAGCAAAACTCTATCTCAAAAAAAAAAAGGAACGTTTTTGTTTATCATAACTCTTGGGTAGGGGTGTAATGATTAGGGATGCTGTTAACCATCCTGCAATGCACAAGACAGGCTCTCACAACAAAAAATTACCTGAATCATCTAGTCCAAATGTCACTAGAGATGGGGTCGCAAAACCTCATTTAGAATGAGGCAAAGTAGTCAACTTGGTGAGCAAGTGAAGATAAAATTTAAGGCGAGTTTCAAGGCTGACATATATAAATAAGTCTAAATTATATTATAGCAGCACAACAGACACATCAGTGAATACTATGCCAAATGAATCCTAAACTCAACAACTTGACTGTAACAGTAATAACTTTAATTTAATATAAATTGGGTTGGTCTTGGATCCCAACCAAAATGATTTAATTCCTTAAATACCCAAATAATTTTGCTCTGCTTAAATCTTTTTCATAATGTGTTCTTTTAGAAGTTGATTTATTAAATTATACTGAGCTTTATTAGGAGGTTTTATAATCTCTCCTTTTACATAGGCAGGAATTGGAAGGGTATGCTTTGATCTTGCGATTAAATTGGGAACAGAACTGAAAGCAGAATTCAGCTTTCTTCAGTGTATTGCTTGATTTTCCAATTTAAACTGCCTCGCCTTCCAGACCAGGCATTGCTCTCTCTCCTGGGAGGAGATGGTCTCTAGCAATGGCAAGTTGTGTTTGGAAAATAATATCCTTGAAGGGGAGGGAAGGTGGAAAACCCTTGAGCTATGCTAAACTATTCAAAAGAGGAGCTTAGAGAAAGAAATTGTCACAGTTGTCTGAGTTCTGACGTGAAAATACATTTCAGAGCCAAGACAATTCATCTGTTAGGCTTCCTGTTGGAAGAGTATTTACTCAGCTGTGGGAAGAGAGTTTCAGTGAACATCCAAGATAATGAAAGTTTGATAATACTCAATATTGTGGAAATAACCCTGAATTGAATAGGTTCTTAGTGTCAGAATGCAAGATGATAAAGAACCGTGAGGAAGCTTCGTGGGGAGCAGGAAGCAACAGGATCCATATCAGCAGAGGTTTTTTATAAGAATTTTAAAAAATTTCACTGGGAAAGAGTCCTGTTTTGGTAGGAGGAAGAAAAAACACGTTCATTTCACTTATTTTTGTTTCAACTCATTTTTAAAAACGTTGGGGTAAAATATACATAACATGAAATGCATCATTTTAATCATTTTTGGTGTATAATTTTGTGGCCTTAAGTACATTTACAATGTTGTGTAACCATCACCATTAACCATTTCCAGAATTCTTCATCACCTGGAACGGAGTTCTGTTAACTATTAAACAATAATTCCCCATTTTCCCATCCCTCCATCCCTGGTAGCCTCTGTTCTACTTTGTCACTATGAATTTGCCTATTCTAGATACTTTCTGTAGGTGGAATCAGATATTATTTGTCATTTTGTGTCTGGCCACAGTTCTCTCTTGTATTCTTAGTGTCTAGTTAGTGCCAGGCACAAGGAAAGTACTTGAAAAATGCATATGAAATAAGTGAAAGTCACAGTGAGAGGATGGGAGTAGCCCGTACCTTAAGGATTCAACACATTACGTTTTCCCATTTTCTTTATTTTCTTTTATTTATTTTTTGTTTTCATATACAAACAGCTCTGGGCATGGAACATATTACATTGTTAAAAGTTTATTAATAACAGTGATAAAGCCATGCATTTGAACAAGGCTTAATGGTTTTCCAAAGAGCTTTGGTATTCCATTTCACTTGGTACTTTATTATTTTGGAAAAAAAGTCACTCTTTTAAGGAGAGATTTAAGTACAACATGTGTCTACCCGTGTTAATACTTTAGATTTTTCTGGTTTATTAATAATTGTAGTTAGAAACATTTTAATTTACTACCATTGGGAACAATTGCATGTCATAAAGCTGGTCTAGGGGAATGAATGAATTAGATGTTTCATAATCAATTATTGATAAGATTAAGGCCCATCTCTCCTGGGAAGGAAATTGTAGCTCTCAGATATTAAGTGCCTTCTTTCAAGATCCCACAGGAAATTGGGAGCAGAGCCAGAATTAGAATTCACAGCCTCCAGGTCCCCAAGTCTCCATTGCACTAAGGTGCCCAGTAAACACAAACTTTCCTTCCCCGCCATATCTATTCCCAGTGACCTCTACTGGTGCTTACAAAGCATGAAGAAAAAGGAACCATTCTTCCATGAATTCTCTTACCAGCACAAACAGTGCAAATTGTTTTCTTTTGGGGTCAAAGCTTTGCCACCTGCCATTTCGGACTCAGTGGAAGGCTGAAATACATCATTTGAGGGGTTATACACTCGATGTCACTCGTCGCTGACTAGTTCCGACTGCCCCCTTGGGGTTTGCCTCTCTCTCCTGCCTGCCGTCATCTCCGGCGTCCCTGTCTTCCTGTTGAGCTCCAGGTGCCTGGAGGAGAACGGAGGGGACATTTTGCTCCAATTACAGATGCAGTAGAAAGGAAAGGTGAAGCAATTAAACTAATGCCCTCTTCAGTGCCAACTTTATTTGTCCCTGTTTCTGCGATCTCATTTTTTTCCCCTTTCTTGTGCAGTCTGTGGTTTGACACTCATTGCACTTCCCGTCTGATATTGTCTCATAAAACTCTCTGTCAGTAATATAATTGCCTGCCCAGCTTTCCAGGTTATGTGTTTTTTTCCCCTAAAGCACACCGGTAGGGAAAGCATTTAAGCTTGACACGGTGACTTTCCTGGGCTAAGTTCCGTCCTTTTATCGCAGAAAGGCTTTCAAGTATGCACTATAGTGCACTTACTTTTTTCTTAATATAACTTCCATCCCACCTTCCTCGTCTGCTTGCCAAAGGAGGAAAATAGACTTGTCCTCTTGGAATAATCAAATGAGGCCGTAATAGGAAAAATAGGCCAGGGAATAGTAAGTAGCTAATTTACTGGCGACAATACATTTCTTACAACCCAATTTTTTAAAATTGATGGACTTGAAAAAAAATTTCTATCAGTGGTAGTGATAATTCAGTGACAAGATTTAGGTTTTATTAGGGATGCTGATTTGGAATTGCAATGGAGAAGGGAGAGGAAGGACAGAAAATGAGTACACATAGTAGTGTTAGCTAGGGTAGAGAAATATTTTTTCTGATACATAAATGTAAGTTCTTATTATATGCCATTAGAGTTTAATATTTGCCACTAGAATTTAGGAATAACATGTTGACTGTCTGGTCTTTCTTATCTTACTTTGGGTCCCAAAGGCAACCCCCTTTCATTTCTTGGAACTCACAGGAGTGGATACTGCATCAACCATATTCTGCAAAATCCTAATGATTTTAATTCAGAATTGTGTCTTTTCCAGCCTTTCTTTATTCTTCATGGCACTATCTGGATTCGGACACCCATTGGATTTCTTTTAAGACCAGTGGTTCCCAAACCATGCTTGTCTTCAGAATCAGCTCAAGAGTAACATACACACACACACACACACATACAAACACATGCACACACGCACACACACACACAGAGCAAACACTCTGCCTACGAACTTACAAACACATACACAGATTCCTCAAATCTACCTTGTTGATTTTGACTTATTTTGTCTTGGGTATGGCTTAAGAAACCAGATATATAAACCACTTTTCCTGGTTATTCTAGTGATTTGGATATGTCTTTCTTATAACAATTTTTAAAATTGTATTTCCTGACAACAATGTATCCCTATCCTAGTCTGTTATCTTCCAGGTTATTGTCCTTAAAATGATCAAATCATACTACCTGAGCTTGATAGAAGTCTAACACAGGCTCCAAAACTTGTGTTTCCTCTCCCTCACCTGTAGAATAAAATTCAGACTTCTCGGTTTGGTGTAGAAGGTCCTCTCCATTGTAATTTCTGCCCATTTCTCCAGCGTTTTCGCCTATTACCATCCTTTATATACCTTATACAGTCTGTCCACACTGAACTTCTTGTTGGCCCCAATACATCTGCACATATTTGAATTCCAAGCCTTTACACATGATATTCTTTTTGTCTGGAGTATCCCTCCCTCTCCTTCTTGACCATGAGGCAAGGCTTGCCTCAGAGGGACCTCCTGTATGAAGCCTTTGTTGATTAGGCCAGACACTGTTGGTAGCCTGTGGTTCACAGGCACCTTCTTCTTGCCCCTAAAACAACATTCATCAGATAGTACAGTGATTTGTCTTCACTAGATTGTGGACTACTGGATGCCAAGGACTATTTTATACATCCTGTTATTACCAAATCTACAACAATGTCTGCAAAATAATAGGTCTAAGAATTGTGTACAGAAACAAGTAGATGAAAGAGCATTGCTTTTTACAGAGTGATAATTAAGAGCCTGGACTGTTGTCTCAGATTAATCAGGTTTTTTTTTTTTTTTTCTTTTTTAGAGTTGAGTTATTACTCTGTTTCCTAGGCTGGAGTGCAGTGGGGTAATCATAGCTCACTGCAGCTTCCTGGGCTCAAGTTATCCTCCCCTCTCAGCTTCCTGAGTAGCTGGGACTACAGGCACACTCCACCGTGTCTGGCTATAGGTCTAGTTTTTGATTATGCCACTTATTAGCTGGGTGATTTGGCTAAATACTTACCCTCTGTACCTCAATTTCCTCATTTAGCATAGTGTTAGCTGTTATGATCATTGTTACTGTCAATTTACCATTTTTAAATGCTGGAGGATGATTAAAGGGACAGTGATGGAGGGTTTGGATAGAAATAATAGGATACGAGGTCTCCCTTTGTGACCTTGGGCAAATCACACCACTGCTATATAAAATAGTGGTTTAAAATACCGCATATTCTCACTTATGAGAGGGAGCTGAAATGATAAGAACTTATGAACACAAAGAAGAAAACAGCAGTTGCTGGGGTCTACTTGAGGATGGAGGATGGGAAGAGGGAGAGGAGCAGAAAAGATGACTATTGGGTACTGGGCTTAATACCTGGCTGATGAAATAATCTGTACAACAAAGCCCCATGACATGAGTTTACCTGTGGAATAAACCTTCACATATACCCCGAACCTAAAATAAAATGTAAAAAAATGGTGCTTTAAAACCCTATCTATATTACAGGTATATAGTAGGGATCAGAAATAACACTAATACTATTTGCTGGGCATTTCTAACGAGGCAGCCACTCTTTCAAGCACTTATACAAATTATCTTATTTAGTTCTTACAACACTCTATATGAGGCAGATATCCTTACATCTCCCTTTTACTAGTGAGGATACTGAGTCACTTGCCTGTGGTCACACAGGTGGCAAGTATAGAGCCAGGACTTGGACTAAGTCTAACTCTGAAACTGTAAGCAAAACCTGTGTGCAAAACTGCATCCCAAATAGGGTAACAACACATGTAAAAGAGTTGTGATTATACCGTTTTCACTTAATGCATGGCTTGGATGTAATACGTGGGGAGGCAGAACTTTTTTTTTGTGATTGGTATGATATTGCTCATACATACCTTAAAAATTTTATTATTTTTATTTCAATACTTTTAGGGGAACAGATGATGTTTGGTTGCATAAAAAAGTTCTTCAGTGGTTATTTCTGAGATTTAGGTGCACCCATCACCTGAGCAGTTTACACTGTACCCCATGTTTAATCTTTTATCCCTCAGCCCCTCCACCCTTCTCCCTGATACTCAAAGTCTATTGTATCATTCTTATGCCTCTGCATCCTCATAGCTTAGCTCCTGATTATAAGTGAGAGCATTCCATGTTTGGTTTTCCATTCCTGAGTTACTTCACTTAGAATAATGGTCTCCAGTTCTGTCCAGGTTGCTGAGAATGCCATTTTTTGTTCATTTTTATAGCCAAGTAGTATTCCATCACCCATACACACACGCACACGTGCACACACACACTACACATATATATTTGTATACATTTGTATATTTGTTGGCCATTTGTATATGTTCTTTTGAGAATTGTCTATTCATGTCAATTTATGTGGTTTTAATTTGCATTTCCCTGATAATTAGTGATGTTAGGCATTGTTCATATGTTTGTTAGCCATTTGTATATCTTCTTTTGAGAATTGTCTATTCATGCCCGTATATATGTGTGTGTGTGTATATATATATATATATATATGCATAAAAAAGTTCTTCAGTGGTTAGGCATATCCTTACATCTCCCTTTTGCTAGTCATATATATATATATGACATTTTCTTTATCCATTCGTTGATTGATGGGCATTTAGGCTGGTTCCATAATTCTGTAATTGCAAATTGTGCTGCTATGGGCATGCATATGCAAGTGTCTTTTTCATATAATGACCTCTTTTCCTCTGGGTAGATACCCAGCAGTGGGATGCTGGATCAATCAGTAGTTTTACTTTTAGTTCTTTAAGGAATCTCCATACTGTTCTCCATAGTGGAGAGCCACCAGCAGTGTAAAAGTGTTCCTTTTTTGCACATCCACACCAACATCTGTTATTTTTTGATTTTTAAATTAAAGCTATTCTTGCAGGAGTAAGATGGTATCTTATTGTGGTTTTGATTTGCATTCCCCTGATAAGGAGTGATGTTGAACATTTTTTCATATGTTTGTTGGCCATTTGTGTATCTTCTTTTGAGAGTTGTCTATTCATGTCCATTGAGAGGTAGAGCTTTGATTTGAATGTTGTTAATCAATTCAGGCTGCAATAACAGAATAACATAGACTGGGTGGCTTAAACAACATATATTTATTTCTCATGGTTCTGGAGGCTGTGAAGTCTTAAGATCAAGATGCAGGCAGGTCCAATGTCTGGTGAGGGCCCCTCTCCTGGCTTGCAGATGGCCATCTTCTTGTATCTTCACATGGCAGAGAACACAGAGAAGATGTAAACGCTCTTGTGCCTCTTCTTTTTTTTTATGTTTTAAATTTCACGCTACACACAGTGATTCTTCTTTGTGTCTCTTCTTACAGGGCACTAATTCCATTCACAAAGGCACCACCCTCATGACTTACTCACCTTTCAAAAGACCCACCTCCTAATACCATCCCTTGGAAATTAGGATTTCAACATATGAATTTTGGAGGAACATAAACATTCAGTTCATAACATATGTGAGAAACAGGAGAGGAGAAAATAAGATGAGAATATTACAGGGAAGTGCTTGGAGGCAAAAGGCCTGTCCTATTGTCTTTGCCCAGAAACTAGGCAATTATTCATGATGCCTTGTCTTCAGGTTGTAAGATAGAGGAGCACCTCTTGGCCCTGTCCTTCCTCTATTGATCTGCTCTGGAAAGACTGAAATAAAGAGGAAGAGGAAGAAGATGAGCTGGAATAATTGCCTGAGAACTTGGACATTTCAACAACGAGGTGTTTCCTCTCGAGATCTGGGAAGAAAGCCCCTCAGTGGAGCTGGGAGTGATCTATCCTTTCCAGGCTTCTTTCTTGGTCTAATTTGAGAACTTTTCATTTCCTCCTTCTCAAGCCTTCTTCATCCAGTGATACTGACAGTCAGGAGTTTGAGGAAAAAATGACATATGTGCTTTAATTTATAGGGACTGTGTTTGAGCCACTGATGGCTTGCACTTAGGCTGGGTCTGCATGACACCAAAACCAACGGTCAGGTCAGCACCTTGCTTAGGCTGGGCAAGGCAACTGGCTGATTGACTAGATTTGCACTTCTTATAATGTTGCTTTGGTGTTGTGTAGAACAGTGATTCAAGTTTGAAAAAAAAAATGGAAGTGAGATGATCTCTTGAAGTATCTAATGGAGGAAAATTAAATGTACGGTGAAATAGAGCACATCCCAGGCTGGAAGTCAGGAGCCAGGGTTTGTGTTCAGCTGCTGCCCTGATGAGTTGTGTGGCCCAGGGCAAGAGGAGCCTCTCTCTGGTTCTCAACCAGGAAATGAGCTGCCTTGTAGTCATCACATTTTATAGATCCCTTTAAAATATTTAGGTCAGATGATTTATTAGTGGCTCTTTCTTTAAAAAAAAATTTCTCATAAGTGTCGGTTTCTTTTTTCCTGAATTCCTCATTATTTGTGCATTGGTACAGAAGCCCTGGAAGGTGTTTTCTTTTTCTGAGAAACAGTTTTGCTCTTTTCACCCAGTCTGGAGTGCAATGGTGCAATCTCGGCTCACTGCAACCTCTATACTCTCTGGGTTCAAGCAATTCCCCTGCCTCAGCCTTCTGAGTAGCTGGGATTACAGGTGCCCACCACCATGCCCAGCTAATTTTTGTATTTTTAGTAGAGACGGGGTTTTGCCATGTTGGCCAGGCTGATCTCTAACTCCTGACCTCAGGCGATCTACTCACCTTGGCCTCCCAAAGTGCTGGGATTACAGGTGTGAGCCACCGTGTCTGGCCTGGAAGGTGTTTTTAAAGAATACCTTGTTACAGAAAAAAACAGTGTCCAAGCTCCCCTTACTTTTCAGGGGAGTACAGAAAAGGAGAGCCTTTCTGTTTTTCAGCTATTCATGGTCTCCAGCCCCAAGCTGTGTCACCGGTGCTGCTAGAAAATCCTTGATGCTTCTGTTGGCTGCCTCTCCCACCCCTCACTCAAACTTTTTAAAACTTCCCTCCTCTCTCTTCTGAGGCTAATCTCTACTTGTTCTCTGACCCCTCCCTCTCTTCTGTGAAACTTAGTCTGTTGGTATTTCCCCGTTCTCTTCTGAGATTTTTTTTTTTTTTTTTGAGACAGACTCTTGCTGTGTTGCCCAATCTGGAGTGCATGGCATGATCTTGGCTCACTGCAACCTCTGCCTCCTGGGCTCGAGTGATCCTCCTGCCTCAGCCTCCTGAGTATCTGGGACTACAGGTGTGTACTACCATGCCTCTGACATGCCTGGCTAATTTATACATATATATATATATGTATATATATATATATATATGTGTGTGTGTGTGTGTGTGTGTGTGTGTGTGTGTGTACACACACACACACACATATTGTAGAGATGGGGTTTTGCCATGTTGCCTAGGTTGGTCTTGAACTCCTGGGCTCAAGCTATCCTTCCCCCTTGACTTCCCAAAGTGCTAGGATTACAGGCGTGAGCCACCTTATTTGGTCTCTTCTGAGTTTTTAACCTGACTGTCTCTATTGGCTCCTTCCTATTAATGTTTCAACATATTCTTATTATTTTTTTTTTAAGCAGAAGCCAATCTAATTGAAAAAATTCACCTTGCAGCAAGCACCCTAACTTCTCCCCTCAGGTGTGAGCATAGATCTCACTGCTTTCGGAAGCACACTCTTGTGTTGCTGATGTAGGTAAGGTGCCTCTCCTGCTTAGCATCCTGTATTTCCCCTCTCCTGGAAGGCACCACATAGCGGTGTAATTCTGTGTTGTCTGCCTTTTCCACTAGGCTGTGAGCTCCATGAGCATGGGGATATGTCTTGTTACTTATTTTTTGCTGTGTTTCCAGCTCCTAGAAGAGTACCTGACATATAGAGGAACTTTAAAAAGACTTGTGAATGAATTAATACATGGATTAATTAAAGAGGAAGAGATGCAGACTTTTCCTCTAATAATACTCAGATGTTTTACCCTGTGTACTCTCTTGTCTTATTCCAGCTGCCGTAGGAATTATATTTGCTATGTTCACTTGATTGCTTTGACTGGGAACATATAATGGTGACTAATCAAGTGACATCAGGTGGTAGAAGAAGGTACTGTTAACTTTTTTCAGAAGGGAAATATCCATTGCAGGTTGCAACCATCCTTTTATAAAAATCGGTCATGGCAAACATCCAAAGATCAAGAGATTTAGATTCAATCAATGTCTTGAAGTTGAGTGCCCTATCCAAAACCTTTTGAAGCAGATATCTTACCAGTTTCACAGGTGATTTTCTTTGCTAGGATTTTTCTGGTGTTTCCCACTTCTGATTCAGTAGGGAATCTTAACAGTGATTACTTACCTGAGACACTGTGTTTCTCCGTAGATGCATATAGAGAAATACCATATGAAGGTGAGGGGTTTTCAGTGTGAGAATCATATGTGGTTTTATTTATGGCTTTGATTCCAGGTGGCCCATTATTTTGCACTTGCCATCTGATAAGGGATATTGAGAGAGAAAGTAAATTTCCATTATAGTAATGTTAACAAGGATGTAAGTAAGAGTGCCAACTTTTGTTGAATACCTGCAGTGTTGAATACACTGTTCAATGCTCTGTATTTGTATTAACTCATTTGATCGTTGAATCATTGGTATAATAATAGTTTGAGATAGAGATTATTATTATATCAATTTTACAGTTGAGGAGTTGAAGCAGAAGTGAAGTGACTTTCTCTACATCACACAGGCAGTAAGTGGCATAGCCCAGATTTGCACCCTGTGTGGGCAGGGCCACAGTCCTGCTTGTAATCACTGCATTCTCCTGACTTTCAGTGCAAACAGTGGCTGAAGGCAGAGATTACAAACTTATTAGGCAAAATGCCTCAATCGTATATAATAATACTTTGAGACTCATGTGTAGATTTTTAGTGTGACCCTGGAGTTAAAAAAAAAACTATAAGGAAAATGGTAGACATAAGTGATAAATGGTAAGTAGAGCTGTCTAATAAGTTGCATGACATCAAATCTCTGTCTTTCCAGAAGAGATATATTTTGAGTGTTTGCTAAATTACTATATCCTAGACAACTGAGCGTCATCTTTGGGCAGTCTGTTTTTTAAAAATTTTTGTTGTAAAATAATTTTAGATTCACAGCAAGTTGCAAAGAAATATACAAGAAGGCCATGTGTGCTCTTTACTCAACAACTTCCAATATTAATGTCTTACATAACTGTAGTACAATATTAGAACTAGGAAACTGACATTGGAAAAATCTGCAGAGATTATTCTGATTTCTCCAGTTATACATGCACCCATTTGTGTGTGTGTGTGTGTGTGTGTGTGTGTGTGTGTGTGTGTAATGTGTTCAATGTTATAGTAGCTATAGTTTCATGCAGTCACCATCATTATCAAGATACTTAATTGTACCATTACCGTAAGGGTCCTTTCCGCTGCTTCTTTATGGTCAAACTCTAATCCCCAATCTCTGACAGCCACTAATCTGTTCTCTGTCTTGTAATTATGTTCTTTCACAGGTATTATGAGAATGAAATCCTATAGTATGTCATATTTGAGGATTCGTTTTTTAACCCTAGTGTAATTCCCTGGAGATTCATTCAAGTTTCCGCCTATATAAATTGCCTGTTCCTTTCTGTTGCTGAGTACTATATTCCATGGTATGTATGTACAGTACCTCAGTTTGTTTAACCATTTGCCTGTTGAAGGACATATGGGTGGTTTCCAGTTCTTGGCTATAATAAATGAAGCTTTTATGAACCATCTGGAAGCTGGTTTTGTTTGAACAAACATTTTCTTTTCTATGGGATAAATGCTAAAGACTGCAATTGCTGGGTCATATAGTAATTGGATCCTTAGTTTTGTCTTTTTTGCTGTTGTTAAAGAAACTGAAACTGTGACTGTGCCATTTTATATTCCCTTTATTAATGTATGAGTGATCCAGTTTCTCTGCAACCTTGCCAGCATTTGGTGTTGTCAGTTTTTAATTTTAGCCATTCTGAGAAATATGTAGTGATATCTCATTGTGGTTTTAATTTGCAAGTTCCTGATTGTTAAACATCTTATGTGCTTATTTGTCATCTGTATATCCTCTTCCATGGAATGTCTGTCTTTTGCCCATTTTCTTTCTCTCTCTCTTTCTTCCCTTCGCTTCCCTTTGCTTCACTTTCCTTCCCTTTGCTCCCCTTCCCCTTCCCCTTCCCCTTCCCTTCTTTGCTTTTGCCTTTGCCTTTGCCTTGCCTTGCCTTGCCTTGCTTTCTTTGCTTTGCTTTGCTTTGGTTTTTGATGGAGTCTCGCTCTGTTACCCAGGCTAGAGTGCAGTGGTGCAATCTCAGGTCACAGCAAACTCTGCCTCCCAGGTTCAAGTGATTCTGCCTCAGCCTCTGGAGCCGCTGGGACCACAGACATGAAGCTTATCTTTTCCTCCTCTTCACATGGACTTTAAGAAAGCAAATGTTTTAAATCTTGATGATGTCAAATTCATCAATTTTTCAACAGAAATTTATTTCCTGCGGTTCTGGAAGCTGGAAAATTCAAGATCAAGATGCCACCAGATTCGATGTTTGGTGAAGGCTTGTTCTCTGACTCAGAGATGGTGCCTTCTTGCTGCATCTTCACATGATGGAAGTGGCACATAGGGTCTGTCAAACTTCTTATAGGGCACCAATTCCATTCACAAGGGCACCACCCTCCTGACCTAATTACTTTCTAGAGGTCTCACCTTTTAATACTACCACATTGCGGATTAAGTTCCAACATATAAATTATGGGGGCACATACACGTTTAGAACACAGCAGTGGTTTTTGAAGCATTTGTCTATTTCTTCAATTTGTTCAATTTACGATAATAAAATTCAGAGTAATTTTAATGGCTTTTTAAAGTACTTTTAATGGCATCCTTTTAATGGCTACAGGATTTCCATATTTTCTCTCTTCTCATTGAATATTCTTGACAACTGAGCAGCATTTTTATGCAGCTCTTTTTTTAAAAAGAAAAATTTATTCTCTTCACATAGGCCTTAGTTTGAAGTGGAAACTTGGTTTTTTAAATTAGTAAAAGGCAGCTCCTAGGATTAAAACAAGAGAGGAGAGATTGGGAATTTCAATTGTTGATTCCCCCACTTCATTTCCACCTTCCCTTACAGAGTGCAAATTGAAAACCACTGCCACAGGACATGTATTACATGCCATTTTTACTGTGAGATTCAGACCAAGAGAACACTCATTGTTACTGAAACTATACTAAGATTAGATTACTTTTCATGAAATGCTGCTGGACTTCCGGATGATGTAGCAGCCCAGGATTATTACTGTGAACAATTATCACTGTGCTTTATAAAGAGAAGGAAAAGGTATAGATTTGACAGAATCTATACTGCCTGTACTAGACAGTTACTATAGAGCCTAGATGCCATCTGTAGCAATCTTTTCCCTTGCAAACATAATTGGATTATGATTATAGTCAATTCCAATGTCTGTAATTCCAATTGAAAGTTCAAACGTTTTTCTGCTTTTGGCTAATTTCTAAGGTTTCTATTCTTATGGTCTGGATCTTGCATCAAAAAGTTTTACTTGGCATGGCATGGTGGCTCATGCCTGTAATCCCAGCACTTTGGGAGGTGGAGGTAGGCGGATCACCTGAGGCCAGGCGTTCAAGAGTAGCCTGGCCAACATGGCGAAAACCCATCTCTACTAAAAAAAGTACAAAAATTAGCTGGGCATGTTTGCACTTGCCTGAAATCCCAGCTACTCAGGAGGCTGAGGCAGAGAATCGCTTGAACCAGGGAGGCAGAGATTGCAGTGGGCAGAGATGGCCCCACTGTACTCCAGCCTGGGAGACAGCAAGACCCCATCTAAAAAAAAAAAGTTATTCTCCATTCCTACTAACCTCTTTAGGAAAAATTGTTTAAAAATTGTAAACAAGGCAAAGAATGGGCAGAATGTCCTTTTAATTTCCTATTGGAGTATTGTTTACAGGTCCCCTCAGTGATCTATTTAATTATCTAGGTCTTGGGTTGACAAACTTTATCTGCAAGTGTCAGATAGTGAATATTTCTGCCTTCAGGCCATATAGTCTCTGTCACAATGACTCAGCTCTTCTGTTATGTGAGAGCAGCCATAGAAAATGAGTGTGATTATGTTCCAGTAAAGCTTTATTTATAAAACTAGGTGGCTAGCCTGCAGGCCATACTTTTGCGATCCCCTCAGGAAGAGAATTTACCTTTTTAAATTTATGATTTGCTATGATTAAGAACTCTGTGAAATTTATGTTAGTGTTTGATTTTTTTCTAGTATAACTGCAAATGTTATATATCCTAAGGTTATGCTTTTATTACTCTCTAGAATATTAACTATTTTGTATTTTATCTAATAATCTTATTCTAACATCGTCTTTTCCATGCCTATAAGTGCCCAATATCTTGAATGCTCCTGGAACCAGCTTCTCATCCTGCTGGTTCCCTCATTTAGAAGTTGAATAAGACATTGACATATGTTTTATGAGAATTTAAAAAAAAGACTTTTCGTAAACAATATCGTCACATCCTAAACATAACATTCACCCTGTTTCAGTGGTCCTCCCTTCCACTTGTTGTAAAGTGTCACTTAACAGAAATTTAGTTTTATTAGCATTTGCTAAATATATATATTTACAATTATAAGTATAATGCAATATATAATTTACATATAAATATATCATATATAACACATATAAATATGTGTCTATAATTAGATAAATAATTGATATACAATTAATGATATATAATTAACAAATAATCAAATCAATCAATAATAAATAAATATGCAATATATAATTAATTACATAGTATATATTGTTTATTTTATATAGTATATATATTATACAATATGTACATTACTCTATATAGTATATCACATATAGTATGCACATTACTACATATAGTATATTACATATAATGTGTACATTACTATATAGTATATTACATATATGTAGCGTAGTATATGTAAATTATATATATTATAATTACATATTATATGTAAATTATATATATATTTATGTAAAGTATATATTCTATATAGCTAGAATTAATATAAATATATTTAATATACTTATAGTTAATTGTAATATAATTTAATATTTAATATAATTTAATATTTATATTTAATTTAAATATAATTTTATTGTAATGTAACTATATTTTTATAGTTATATATAACTATAGTTATATATATGTGTATATATGTGATGTAACTATATTTTTATAGTTATATATATGTTTATATATTTATATAAATGTTTTTATATAGTTATATAAATATATATTTAATCCCAGCTGTATATATATTAAATATAAATATAAATTTTATTTAATCCCAGCTCTGTGTTATATATATTTATATAAATGTATAAAAATATATTTACATATTTTATATTTTATAAATATATGTAGACATATAAATATATATTTATAATTTACTTCATACTAGCTGCCTATATCTTATATATTACATATAAATATATGTAAATATATAAAAATATATATTTACATATATATATTTTATATGTCATATATAAATATATATGTATAAATAAATATATACATGTATTTGTATGTTTATAAATAAATATATAGATGTATTTTTGAGACAGGGTGTCACTTTATAAATAAATATATAGATGTATTTTTGAGACAGGGTGTCACTCTGCTACCCAGGCTGGGGCACAGTGGTGGGATCACAGCTCACTGCAGCTTTGACCTCCTGGACTTGAGTAGCTGGGACCACAGATGCATGCCACCATGCTTGGCTAAGTTCTGAATGTTTTTATAGAGAAGGAGTCTTGCCATCCTGCCCGGGCTGGTCTCAAACTCCTGGACTCAGATGATCCTCACACCTTGGCCTCCCAAAGTGCTGGGATTACAGGTGTGAGCCATTGCACCCAGCCAGCAATTTGCTAAATATTTAAGGAGATGTTACAAGACAGGGCATTACTGTAGAGCACTTGGCCTCTTATAATCTGCCCATTTTCCCCTCCTTCCCTCTTTCTTTCATCTCATTTTCATTTTCCTTTTTCCTGGAATACTGATTCTCCACTTCCAAATACAAATTCGTTCTTTTCTACAAAGATGCTCAATTTAACCTTCAAACAAATGTGATCTTTTCTATTTATAGAGCTATGATTTTTAAAAAAATACATATATGTATGTGTATATACACACATATATATATTCTTCTACATAAAGAAATTGCTTTGTGAAATAAACTTTTAATTTGTTTTTTTATTTGTCTCTTTCATAATATAAATGTTTTAATGAACAGATATTTGGAGCAGGACACAGCGTTATTTGCAAATTTAATCATTAACAGAGATTGAAGCTGTTTTTTTCAGTTATTTTTTCTTTTCTAAAATATTTTTTAGTATTTTTTCTTGTTACACAATGATTTACTCAACTTTTTTTTTTCTGTTTCAATGGTCTCAAACAAATGATTTACATTTGCTAACGTTCAGTGAGAAGAAGATATATTCTCTACCATTTCTGAAATTCTTTTTTATGCACATATGAGAGTATTTGAAAGCATTCAAACTCTGCTTTAGTGAGTACCTTTATTCAGATAAAATATAGAGCTTTTTTTCAATGTTTCAACGATAATTCTTTAAGAAATATTATTCCAGGATAAGTAATTTCTAAAATGGTATTTTAATGCTCTAACAAGTTTGAAAGTCTTTGGTTGTGTCCGCTTGCATGAATACCAGCATTCTAATGAAAACTCTAATGTAGTAATATTTTATATTAAGGAAAAGACCTTAACAAGATCAACTCCTTAGTCCATAGATTTAGTTTAACAATAGTTTCTTGGGTTCCTACTATGTGCCCAACATAACATTGGGAACTGAAGTCAAAATGGAATCAAGGAGGTAATGTCGGGACCTGGAAGACATTTATTTTATTAACTTTTCTAGATGTTGATTTGCTTAATAAAAATACTCTATTTTGCTAATTTCCAACAGTAGGATACCATTGTCATCTTCAATTAAGCCTGCATTTCTCATGTATTTTTTCCAGTGCTTTTGGTGGTAGGAATAATGTAAATGTTAAAAAAGTAAAGAAAAAAGACATGATACAGATATCAATTGAAGTCATCTTGTATGTAAGATTTTTAAGGGAAGAGTTCCCAGTATTCTGTGAGAATCTCAGCAGTTGGTCAAAATTTTAGTAAATTCCTATAAATCTATATTTTAACACTCATTTTTCACTCTAAGTTCCAGTTTTCCCTGAACTTTCAATTTAATGAACATTTTATCTTGTATGGTTTTTTAAAAAAATATTTAACAAATTATACATATAGAACTTGGCCCACTTTCCTAGCTTTCTTCCCAAATAGGCCTCACAGGAAACTTTTGTTTATAGCAGAATTTAGTCAACATTTTAGAATAATAGAGGGGTTTTCTAACTCAGAGACATAAACAGCATACCATTAAGTATTAAATATCCTGTTCTTTAAAGTCCTCCAGCTATCTTGGTTAATTGGCTTTTATCAATCATTATGTTAATGTTTTTCTAGTTATTTTGGTTTTCTGAAGTTCATCATCCAGTAATTCCCCAAGAAGGATTCATGGGCATACTGTTCTCTGAGCTCTTGATATTGTTAACATGTTATCTGTTTCATTGTTTCTGGGAGGCTGTTTTTGGATTACATTAATATTTACATTGGTGAACTTTAAGTAAAGCGAATTGTCCTCCATAATGTGAGGTAGGTCTTACTCAGTTACAGTTCTGAATAGAACAGTAGGCTCACCTCCCTTAAGCAAGTGCTGCAGCAGATGGCTTTCGATCTTGAGTTGCAACATTTACTCTTCCCTGGGTCTCCAGCCTGCCAACCTTCTCTGCAGATTTTAGACTTGCCAGCCTCTGTAATCATGTGAGCCTTTTCTTTAAAATAAATCTCTCTATATACATACCCTATTGGTCCTGTTTCTCTAGGGAATTTTGACTAATGGAAATATCATAAATCCTGTGCATGGTGGCTCATGCCTGTAATCCTAGCACTTTGGAAGGCTGAGGCAGGAGGATCACTTGGGCTCAATAGTTCAAGAACAGCCTGGACAACATAGTGAGACCCCCATCTCTACCAAAAATAAATAAATAAAATTAGCCAGGCATAATTTTGTCCGCCTGTAGTCCCAGCTATTCAGGAAGCTGAGGTGGGAAGATCACTTGACTACAGGAATTCAAGGCTGCAGTGAGCCATAATTGTGCCACTGCCTTCCAGGTTGGGTGACAGAGTGAGATCCTGTCTCAAAAAAAGAGAAAAGTATCTTAAATATGTAACTCCACTCCTTTCTTTTTTTTTTTTTTTTTTTTTGACAGGACCTTACTCTGTCACCCTGTCACCCAGACTGGAATGTAGTGGCATGATCATGTATCATTGCAGACTTGACCCCTTGACCTCCCCAGGTTCAGGTAATCCTCCCACCTTGGAGTAGTTAGGACTACAGGCATGCGTCACTATGCCCAGCTATTTTTTTGTAGAGAAGAGTCTTTGCTATGTTGTCCAGGCTGCTCAAATTTCTGAGCTCAAGCAATCCACCTGCCTCATCCTCCCACAGTACTAGGATTACAGGTGTTAGCCACCATGTCTGGCCTCCACTGCTTTTTAGAATAAAGTTCAATGTTAAAATGTCTGATGAAAATATAATTTTATTTCCTTTGTAAGTCATTTGCTCTTTTTTCTAGATATCTAAAGGAGTTTCTTTTGCTTAAAGTCCAGGACTTAGGTCTTGTATATGCTTTATTAGATTTACACCTAAGTATTTAATTTTGTGAATCTATTATAAATAGTATTGATTTTATTTTCTAATTGTAAATTGCTAATATATAGAAATATGATTAAATTTTGTTTGTTGACCTTGTATGCTATAACAGTATAGTCATAAACTCTTTAGTTGCAGGAGTTTTTTGTATTTTCCTTGGAATTTTTACACAGACAATCATTATGTTATATAGATATTTTTTATTTCTTCCATTTAAATCTGTGTGACTATTATTAATATTTCTTCTACTTGCATTATTGCACTAGCTAAAACTTTTAGTATAATGTTGAGTAAAAGTGATGAGTTTGGACATCCTTGCTTTGTCCCCAATCTTAGAGAAAAGCATTCATTCTTTCACCATTAAATACAAAATTAGCTATAGGTTTTTGTGGTATATGCCCCTTTCCAGGTTGAGTATATTTATTTCTATATTGTAGTTTTCTGATAATTTTATTATAAATGGATGTTGAGCTTTGTCAAGTCCCTTAGATTTTTTTAGACTGTTAATATGGTTAATTACATTGATGATTTTTCAAATATTGAACCATCCTTTCCTTCCTGTGGTAAACTCTAAGTTGTTTTGGTATATTATTCTTTTTACATGTTGTCATGTTCAACTTACTAATTTTTTTGAGTTTTTTTTTTTTTTTTGGTCTATGTTTATGAGAGATCTTTTTTTACAGAGTTTTTTTTTTTTTTTTTTTTTCTGGTATCAAGTGCTTTTATTTACTTAGAAAACAAAGCATAGTAATCATTCCAGTTACTTATTAAAAATTTGACACTGGATTTCTTTTGTCTAGTTGAATAAGTCTATGATACCATTTATAATATTCTACCTTGTAACAATGTTTTTAATGCATATGTCTTACCTGGTAAATTTTCCTACTCATAACTCTTGCTGTACCATTACTCCAATTCAAATCTCTAGTCCTATTGTACTACTTATATCCTGCTTACAGTTCCCCAAGTATGTCAAGTGGTAATAGTCTTCTAATTTCTTCATTAGCCATTTTCCTACCAGGAGTATCCTATTTTAAGTCCATATGTCTCTAATACAATCTCACTTTTCTGGGCTTTGTTTATATTACCTTCCTTATAAGGAATTCCCTGAAACTCCACGTATTGCTGATTACTTCCTTTCACATGCTTCTATGCTTCTCTAGATCAATGCCTTTTGTAGCACATGTTTATTAATACATTTTATAAATACCCTGTTTATAGGTGTATTAGTTTTTTTTTTCATGCTTCTCATAAAGATATACCTGAGACTGGGTAATTTATAAAGAAAAAGAGGTTTAATGGACTTACATTTCCACATGGCTAGGGAGGCCTCACAATCATGGCAGAAGGTAAGGGAAGAACAAAGGCACATCTTACATGGTGGCAGGCAAAGAGAGAATGAGAGCCAACTGAAAATAAAATAATCAGATCTTGTGAGACTTATGTACTACCATGAAAACAGTATAGGGGAAGCTGCCCCCATGATCCAATTATCTCCCACCAGGTACCTCCCACAATATGTGGGAATTATGGGAGCTACAATTAAAGATAAGATTTGAGTGGGGACACAGCCAAACCATATCAATAGGTTAGTGAATACTTTGAAGGCAGGGATCTATCTTTTATTTCCAAGTACTTAACAAAGCCTGGTGCACAAATGGTGCTCATCATTTATTTGTAGATTAGATGAGTGAATAAACAGCTTGTAACTTTCAGTGTCCTCTGATCGCTGAAGGAAAGCTTTTTGCCTTTATACTCCTTGCCTACCAAGGAGCTTTACAAATATACTTCTTTTGTGGGTAACAATTTTAATCTTTGATGACTCAGAGATTACATTATATTTGAACATTTTCAATGCATAATTTTTAAATATACATTTTTTAATATGTACTTATAAATTGGAAGAGTAAATTTAATTTGTGGTGATATCGGAACACTGGTTTCTAGACTAAGATTTCTGAACTTTAGTGGGTTCAAAATATAATAATGGATATCAGTAAATTATTTTTACTGTTATAAAAATGCACTGGGTACAGTGGCTCATGCCTGTAATCCTAGCACTTTGGGAGGCTGAGGCAGGTAGATCATATGAGGCCAGGAGTTCGAGACCAGCCTCACCAACATGGCAAAACCTTTTAACCCTATGATTATTTTTTCTTATTTATCTTAAAATTTTAGTCCTGGGAAATGTCTCACTTAATTGAGGGTTCTGCCAAGTTATTTGAGATTACGCAACTAGATTTCTCAGAAGGCTAGATCAAGTACATGAATTAAGTTTCTTGAAAATATGCAAACATTCCCTGTAACTTCATGGTGACTTGATAGGTTTTCTGTGAATTGGTTTGACTTTCCAGTGAGCTTTAATGTGAGAATTATATCCTTTAGCAGCTCAAATTACAAAGACATGTCAATGGTATTAAATATTTGCCTTTTCTGTGAATAAGGCCAAAGGGATAGTTGCCCTGGTTATTTCTCACAAACACATTTGAATCAGTACTCTAGTTTTGCTTTATGCTGATACAGAAAAATGCCTGTGTGCCACTTTATGTAAATATAAATAAGATAATAATTCAATAATGATAATTTTGATACATTTATCCAGAATATGCAGCCTATAAACAATTACAAAATTTGAAATGCTAGGCTATTTTTTACATATTGAAAAATGTCCTGGTTTCTATGCTGAAGACTCATGACCAACAACTGAACTATCTCTGCCACAGAGAACCAATTTTCTTCTCTGAACATTTCATTATGTTACAGGACTTGGGGGCTGAGGCCCAGTACAACCATATGCTAATTTCCTAAAAGTCACAAAATTTTAAATTTGAGAACCTGGTTTTCTAGGAGCTTATGAAGATATGTTTGTCATGGTAGAAGGATAGATCACATTTTGTTTTGAGACCTAGTCTCACTCTGTTGCCCAGGCTAGAGTGCAGTGGCGTGATCTCGGCTCACTGCAACCTCCGTCTCCTGGGTTCAAGTGATTCTCTTGCCTCAGCCTCCTGAGTAGCTGGGATTACAGGCACATGACATCATGCCTGGCTAAGTTTTATATTTTTAGCAGAGGCGGGGTTTCACCATGTTGGTGAGTCTGGTCTCGAACTCCTGACCTTGTGATCCACCCACCTTGGTTTCCCAAAGTGCTGGGATTACAGGCGTGAGCCACCATGCCCGGCCTAGCACATTTTATTTAATAGTTAGCTTGATTTAGAACTTTTAAATATTTATACATGTAGTCTGTAGGTTTTTATTTATACTCTTGTTCCAGGTCCTGTAAGTGCTTGGTTAGAGTAACCAAATTAGTCAATATAAAGAAAATCTAGTCTTAGAGTAGTTAAATGAAGGTCCAATGATTTACGGTACAAAATAATTTCTAATAAGATTATTTTAATAACAAAGACTAGTGGAAAGGTCACTAATTTAGGGAACGTATTTGTTACAAGAAAAAACTAGGGCTATAATATCCCCCACAAGCTGGGAAGGAGCCGAGAGGCCAATGAATGATTCAGACAAGTCCAGCATGGCAAGTAGGTGAGTTTATCAGGGCTAACATACAGGGCATTCCTGGATGGTAGCAGGACAGTGGGAGATCTGCACCACCTCCAATTTCTAAGCTAGCTTGAGCTAATTTTAAGCTAATTTTATGACTCTTTGCCCACTGTGTGTGTGATGAGACTGTTTTCTCTGGTATGCTTTTTGCGATGTCCCAAGATGTTCAGGTTCTCGGGGACACCTGCTCCTTAGCTGGGCACCATGGCCTTGGCTCATAGCACCCAGCTTTCAAGGTTGAAGCAGATGACATATAACCTTAAGTAATGTGGTGGGGGACTTGTCACACACTTGTGATTCTATAGTATTAGTTATCTATTTTGCTTTGCAAATTACCCTAAATTAGCAGCTTAAAATAACAAATATTTATTATCTCACTGTTTCAGTGGGCCAGGAATCCTGGAACAGAGTAGCTGAGTGGTTTTAGTTTAGGGCCTTACATGAGATTGCAGTCTAGAGGGGTCCTCCAGGATTACAGTCATGGAGGCCCAACTGGAACTGCTTCCGAGTTTATTCACAAGTTGGCAGGGCTTAGGTCCTTGTAACATGGGGCTCTCCACAGGCTGCCTGAGTGACCTCATGAGAGGACAGCTGGCTTCTTCAGAGTGAATGATCCAAGACAGAGAACGAATGAGAGAGAGAGAGAGAGAGAGAATGTGCTCAAGATGGAAGCTGCAATTATTTATAACCTAATCTCAGGAGTGAAATACCGTCATTTCAGCTGTACTCTGTTGATATTACAGACCTGCTGGCTGGTACAATGTGGGAGAGGACTACACATGGGTAAGACTACCAGAGATGGGGACCACTGGGGACCATCCTGGACACTGGTGGCCATAGAACTCCTTACTGAATAGCTCCATCTCACTACACTTTTGGTTCTTGAACTTACCCAATTCTGTCTTACTTCAGGGTCTCTGCATTTGTGGCCTCTGCCTGGTGTGCTCTTTCCATTGATTTTGCTTGGCTGACTTCTATTTTAGATTTCAGCTTAAATGTCACCACTCCAGAAAGGCCTTCACTGATCACTCAAAATATAGTAATTATGTAGTCATTCTCTATTATATTGCATTATTTTAATTCTGGGTACACAGCACATAAATATACATTGAATGATTGAGTCTTAGCAATTATATGACCTTGGGGAAAGGTAAACTCTCTAAACCTCAGTGCTTTTATTTGTGATTAATGATCCCTTACCCCCATCTACTGCACAGGTTTTTGTGAGAACCAAATAAACTAGAATTTTCAGTAATAACTGATGAGATTTTTATTGTTGGCTGACTTTTTTTCTCTCTCTGGGACAAAGGAATTACCCAGGGATATATTTTCCCATTTTACTTTTCAGGTTCTCTTTATCCATCTGCATTGCAAGACTGCTTTGTTCATTTTTTCATTTATCCATTCAGCAGATTTATATTTACTGCCCTGTACATGTCTTAGAGGATTTAATTTGAATTAAAGTTATAATGTTGTGTGTCAAAAGTATTCAATTGAGAGAAAGTTTAGGAATTTTTTTTTTCCAAAATGTAAAATGACATTGTGTTTTGGATCATAATTAATCATAACATCCCACTGAGCATAGGAGGTGGTATACGTATTTTAGAAGCCTGTTATGCACAAAAGAACAAATACCCAAGAATTGAAGCTAACTTTTAATAATGCCCAATTGGAGTTCTGATCATGTTTGAGCCATTCAGAGTCTAATCAGTAAAACCCCCTTGAGTCAGTAATTGCCTTCTTTTCGAATCATTGCAGGTATCTGTTATGCTGCACATTATCCACATAGAAGTGAACATATGGTTATTGGACACATAACAAAACAGACTCTGTTGGAGAATGTTTCCTTTAGGATGCCTTAAAACATTCTTGAGCAGAATATTATGTAGGCTACTTGCTATCCCTTCTGTTCCTGCGGTGATAGGAGGGAGGTTGCCAGTCCTTCGCATTAAGAACAGTGAATGAGCACATGTTAAGAAGGTAAAAACCTCATAATTTATTTATTTATTTAGAAATAACTATCAGTATCTTTCATAATAAAAGAGCAACAGATAAAACATCTTAAAAGTCGGGAAAATATTTTTTCTCTTGTATTAGCATTTCAGGGAATGCCAATGTTGGGGATATGTGTTCCTCAGAGCAGATCAGTTCCTAATGTGTGGATTTTGCTGCCTTTTTACAACAAAGAAGAGGCATTTGATATCTCTAGAAAAAGGAGAGAGGAAGCATACAGTAGAGCAAAACCTGTATTAACTTTAGCCTGGCTAATTTCTGCTCTGAATGAACATAAATTTCCCAATTTACACTTAAAAATCTTTAAAAAATCAATCAAAAGCATATATAAAATATCACTTTAGTACTTTAGTGGAATAAAATAATTCTAATAATTATAACATCTTACAGTATAACAATGGTGTTCAAAATGAAAATAATTTTCAGATAAACCAGAATGCTCATTATCTAACATTCTGTAAAATTGGGATAAAAGTTTACTAAATAACCTTATGTATATGTATAATATATGCACACATTCATGTATGTACATACATGCCCATGTATATGTATAAGATGATGTTAAAATAAATGTTTCAGCTAAGACTCTAAGTTGATAGATATCAGATATTAAAGGGACTGGTGAGACAGATCATTCCATAAGACTTATAAAAATAAGCTGGAAATCGGATGAGTCTTAAGAATTTTAAGAATCATCTTACTATTCTTAAACCCTCTCATAGCTTGAGGATATAAAATATTCAGGAAAGGGGAGATTGAAAATAGATTTATGAGGAGGGTATTTGGGAAGGATGTTAATGCGCTATGCGAAAGGTTCCACTTCCTAAAGAACAAGAGTTACAGGGTTTTGCCCCTTACCTTGAATCTGGTGTGAGGGGTTTCAATGGGGCCACTTGGTAAGCATGACACATGTGTCCAGCATCTGGGGGACATGGACAGGTGTCTGATTTCCATCTGAGAAATGGAGAGGGTGGAAGATAGCTGTCAGCAGAGCCAAAGGATCCTTTGGCTGCCCTCAGTTGGTGAGAAGCAGCTTTGTGTGTGTTTCCCATGAACTGAATGTGGGCCGTGCATGAGGGAGAGAAAGACACACACACACACACACACACACACACACACACACACACACACACAGAGAGAGAAAGAGAGAGAGAGAGAGAGAGAAAGAAAGAAAGAGAGAGAGAGAGACAGAGAGAAAGAGACAAAGAGAAAGAGAGAAAGAGATTTTTCTTAGACACTACCCAAGAGCAGCACTTGGAGGAAGAGTCAGACCATAACGAGAAAAGTGGCAGGTACAGCTGGATTCTGGGGCTGAGAAGGGAGTCCCTCACCAGCAGGAAGAAGATGAAATTACTGACATTAAGAAAACTCCAGGTGAAGAGAGCTACAACAATGTACGTTGAAGGGGGAGCTAAGGAAGTGTCCCATAGTGAATCAGTTTTTGATTCCTGAAGGCCTAGAAACTCAAGGCCAGCTTCTGACAATAAGTAATTAAGAAATGTCTTTCTTCACGCCTGTAATCCCAGTACTTTGGGAGGCCGAGGCGGGTGGATCACGAGGTCAAGAGGTCGAGACCATCCTGGTCAACATGGTGAAACCCCGTCTCTACTAAAAATACAAAAAAATCAGCTGGGCATGGTGGCACATGCCTGTAGTCCCAGCTACTCAGGAGGCTGAGGCAGGAGAATTGCCTGAACCCAGGACGCGGAGGTTGCGGTGAGCCGAGATTGCGCCGAGCAGAGATTGCGCCATTGCACTCCAGCCTGGGTAACAAGAGTGAAACTCTGTCTCAAAAAAAAAAAAAAAAAAAAAAAAAGAAATGTCTTTTTGCCTTTTGCTGATACAATAACCCTTGAGGAAACAGAAAGTACGGTTATGAAGAATGGGTAGAAATGCTAGGTGGTGAAACAGAGAAGTAATCGATCACATGCTCTTCCTCAAATACAGTTGTTTTGTCGAATGCAAGTCTGAGCAGCATCCACCTATCCACAAGAGAGAAACTTGATTTTCGCATTGAGAACAAAGTTTTGATTATTATCTTGCTTAGACATAGCCTTTGTTAGAGAATCAAAGTAATTGTAGGATTGACTGTCACCTAAGAGAGACTAGAATAGTCATGGAACCCACTTCAGTTTTCATCCAGGGGCCCAGGAAGATGTACTTGTTGCATATGTTTGTAAAAGCAAACACAGAGTTTCTAGAAGGATAAACATAAAATTATCAACTGGGATTACCTCTTGGAGGCAGAATTGGAGATACAGGATATTGGGGTACTTTTATATTTTATTGTGGATGTTTCCCTAACAAAATGGTAGTGGTTGAATTAATTTTACATTTTTATGCTTGCATTTTCAAAATCTAACAAATCTTAAGTTCTTACACATATGTATTTATTCAAATGAACAAGCATATTATGTACACATATAGTGTGTGTGTGTGAGTGCGTGTGTACGTGTGTGATTTTAGAAGTAAAGAGATTATATTCCTGGCATGTGTAATGACTACCAAAAAATTTACTTATATTAAGAAATAATTGGCAGGAACAGTACTGCGATTTCCAAGACAATCACTTGTGTTAGTGACCTCTGATTAGGCAACTCCTCCTGCTTTCTGTGTTGGAATCTCTAGTTTTTACCAGAAGGAACACTGCACCTGGTTTCACATTGAAATTCTTTGGAGTCTTGAAATAATATAAAAGACCTTTATTATTCAACCTGTGCATTCATCTATGCAAGCCTATCTCCTTAGGGAAATGCTTGAAAATGGTATTTTTGTGGTCTTCTCTCCCATTTGACTTTTCTTTCTCCCCTCCTTCTCCCCAATCCATGTCCAGGTATCTATTAGTTTTCTCTCTTTCAATAACACTGTTCTGGCTACATCGAAAGTACTTTTTAATGTAAGAGATGCACTTCAGGCATAACACTAGGTCACTTTCTGAGTAACATTTTATGGACTTGATTATCAACTTCAGCACCATAGCTGTTGACTTTACAGGCCAGAAAAGAGACTCAAGAGTGTTACGTGCTGGATAATTTGTGCCTTACAATTTTGAAAAATCAAATCGAGGTAATGGTTTAATGCACTGAAAAAAGGAAGCTGTCATCTATTTTATTTTATTTTTTTTTGAGTTGGAGTCTTGCTCTGTCACCCAGGCTGGAGTGAAGTGGTGTGATCTCGACTCACTGCAACCTCCGCCTCCCGGGTTCAAGCAGTTCTCCTGACTTAGCTGCTCGAGTAGCTGGGATTACAGGAATGTGCCACCACATCCAGCTAATTTTTTTTTTTTTTTTTGTATTTTTAGTAGAGACGGGGTTTTACCATATTGGCCAGGCTGGTCTCGAAATCCTGATCTTGTGATCCGTCCACCCCAGCCTCCCAAAGTGCTGGGATTACAGGTGTGAGCCACTGTGGCCAGTGATGCTGTCATCTATTTTTTAGTCTTCTATGTTTAATAGACCTCAACATTTAAGATTAAATAATATCTTTTACATTAATAAAGTTGAGTTGCAGTAAATAACTGTATATAAAAGAAGGTATATTTTTTAATTACAAGGGTGAAGATAAAAATTTAAATAGGTTTCTCCATTGCTCCAAACCTAACTACTTACTTTCTCCTTTTTGGCTGTGGAATTTGCTCTTAGAGTTTTTAAGGTTGTGAAAAGAAGCATAGCTAATCTTTTTATTAGAGAAACAACTTTTGGGCTAAAATGTGGCAGAACTATAAAACCAGTTTTTTTCATCTGATTTTGGGTTGGAAATCCAAATCGTTGACTTTATCTGCATAGAAAGGTACATTGCCAGTATACAGAATAATCTTTCTATTTTGTCAATAGTGGCTCATTGATGTGATTCACAATTAGCAGAAGCATATCATAGAAAGGAAAAAGCTGAGATAGGAAAAAATAAATCACCATGAATTCATAGGACTGATTTTGCACTGTGTCAATTTAGCTAAGTTGGAAATCTGTTTTACAGAATTTCCTTCCCTCTATAGTTCTGGGTTCACAAGGAGAATTATATGGGTGGGAGCTGGCAGGCTGAAGCATAGCAGTGGCCATTGCACTTTGAAGGTGATAAACTGTTGCTGATATGCTGCTGCAAAGTTGTGTACAGACGGCTGATCTGTTGGCTCACTTTCTTGGTGTGGAGCAGCAGATGAATCCACAACTCTGCCAGCACTGGCTGGATCAACAACTTCAGCTTCTCTGAATCTTAGCCCAGGCATGTGTGCAGCTCCATGGTGGAGGGCACCAGCTTCTTCCATAGTCACCTTCATGATTAGGATTACATTCAGTGTGAGTCAGGTGCCATTTTCAATTTTTCCTTGCTTTCCCCTAATTTGTGTCTGGTTTTCCTTCTTGACTGCCTACCATGCTGACTTAGCAGTAACTTCAGCTGTGGCACCAGCTACAGGACCTATGCCCCTCCATAAGCCTCCTTACCATTTCCCCTCCATGTTCCCTCGTTAGTGAGTTTTCTTTATTTCCTTTTTGAGACAGAGACTTGCCCAGACTGGAGTGTAGTGGCATGATCTGGGTTCACTGCAACCTCTGCCTCCCATGTCTCAGTCTCCCAAGTAACTGGGATTACAGATGTGCATTATCACATCCAGCTAATTTTTATATTTTTAGTAGAGATGGCATTTCGCTATTTTGACCAGTTTGCCCTTGAACTCTTGGCTCAAGTGATCTGCCCGCCTTGGCCAGCACCCCGGCCCCTGGTTAGTGAGTTTTCTAATCCTCTATCCATCCCCTTCTGCATCTTTATATCCTCATCTTCTCCCACAGTTGAAGAATGCCCTTATCATGAATCTCTTATATTATACCATAAATACTAGTTCAAACCCTGATATATGACCTCAACTAAAAAGCTCTCTAATCCATGCTTAAGAATGTCAACCTCAAAAATGTTTATGATTTAAAGTAAAATATTACTTTCTGACCCTGTGACAGTTTACTGAAATGCCTTTCACTGTTGGTCTTTAGGTCTCTGCTGCTTTTAAATGGCTCACCTGATTAGGCTAGAGCCACTCAGAATATTCCTCCTTATAATTAACTCAAAGTCAGCTGATTAGGGACCTTAATTACATCTGCAAAATCCTTTCACCATTTCCATATAACGTGACATAATCATGGAAGTGATGTCTTCTCCCCTTTGCCATATTCTGTTGGTTAGAAACAGGTCACAGCTTCTGCCTGTACTCAAGGGGAGGGGCTTACACAGGTAACTGCATTCCAGGTTACTGTAAAGTGTCTTTGCTTCACCTTCTCACTATGATTCTTTGTAAAGAGACTTCAATTATATTATTAATATCTTCTTTGACTTAATAGTTCAGGAAAATACTTCACAATTTCAACTTTTTTGTTTTTTTTAAAAATTTTTTATCATTGACCAAAAATTTTTATTGTGTTATTGTCAAAGAATGGGCTCTAAACATTTTACTTAAATCTTTTTTGGTAATTTATGATCTTGGAAAACATTACACAGACACTTATAAATATGAAGTTTTTCTATAAGTTATAAAGTTCTGTATGTGTATCTATTATATTAATGTTGGTACTTAGATTGCTCAGAACCCTGTATCCTTATTTTTTTGCAACTTAGTCTGTCAGAAGTAACGATGCTATGTTGAGTTCTTACACACCCATATACACAGATATATATATGGGTATGTATATATTTTATTTATTGAATTTTAGAATTCTATTTATAAAATGTTTTTTGTTTGATATAAAGGGGTATTATTTGACACATATTTACTCATATCTTTATCATGTATTAAATATTTTATTCCTATTAAATAAGTCTCTGCCTTATAGAATGAATGTTATTAATCTTGAATTATGCTTTATCTGAAAAGAATATTGCCATCTCAATTAACTTAAATTTTCAGGCCCATTTTTTAAAAAAACACTTTACTTTTTCTCCTAGACTATAAGAGATTATGGCATAAAAAATCCTGGTAGGCCGGGCGCGGTGGCTCACGCCTGTAATCCCAGCACTTTGGGAGGCCGAGGCGGGTGGATCACGAGGTCAAGAGATCAAGACCACCCTGGTCAACACGGTGAAACCCCGTCTCTACTAAAAATACAAAAAATTAGCTGGGCATGGTGGCGCGTGCCTGTAATCCCAGCTACTCAGGAGGCTGAGACAGGAGAATTGCCTGAACCCAGGAGGCGGAGGTTGCGGTGAGCCGAGATCGCGCCATTGCACTCCAGCCTGGGTAACAAGAGCGAAACTCCGTCCCAAAAAAAAAAAAAAAAAAAAAAAAATCCTGGTAAATAATTTTTAAAAATATATACTATTATGATTAAACTTTGCAGTAAGAGTGGAACAATCTGAACTTGGTATGTTAAATGATTTATAAATTGCAACATGCCACACATTTCAGTTACATACATAAGTAAATAAATCAACTTATCAGCATTGGGGGAATTTTTCATGTGTGATCATTTGCATTTTAAAGTCTGCAGTACACACATTGTCTTTATAAATAACAATAATATAACTGACTTTTCTTTAGTAAAGCTTATGCCTGAGTTTTCATGGGTTTATTTTGTTTATGTAAAGTATAGTTCCCAGCACAGAAAAGACATTTACTAAATGATAGACATTGTTATTGCAATGATATAACAAAAAAGTCTCTCAAAATTTTTTCAGTTGACTTTATAATTGAAAAAGGCTCCTCCTTCAGTATTATTTTTTTGTGTTTGGGAGTATGATGTACCTCAGTCTAGATGGAGTAGTGAGATTGCTGTTGAGCAGATCATATTTTTGATAAGTGCAGCCTTTATTTATTGGCTAAATCAGGTGAGTAATAGGGAAATAAAATGAGGGGTGCGTGTATAAATGTATGTGCATGCACACACATATGCAGATACCCTTCTGCTAATTTAAGTTGAAATTCCAACGTTTTATAATTTACTTTGTGTTCATCTCTTAAGTGCAAGTTTAAATTCTGGTCATGGCAAGTTGTTTTCAAATATGTTCTCAAGATAGAAAAAAATATAGTAGTACTAAGGTGTAATGGGAAAGTAGATGGCCTACTAACAGCAAGCTGCTGACATTTTTTGTTTGTTTAGCAAGTCCATCTTTATATTCATGTATTTGTGTATACAAATGTACATATATATTTACATACATATAATCATGTCATGTGTGTAAATCTATACACTCCATAATATATAGAGTCTGTAGTCAACAGATCACTATCAACCAGAGTATCTTACAGCCTTATCTGGTTCTGTGATCTTTCTTTGTATGAAACTTACTCCGATTTGCAGACGGGAGTGGCGTAGGTCTAGTAGTGACAAGCCCTCTTTTTGCTGTCTTTGGTTCTACATACTCCGGGACTCAATGGCGGCATCCGTTATTCTTCCTTTCCCTTCCTTTACATTCTAGATTCTTTTCCCCTTGTCCCAATATTCCCATCAAGCTATTATGGCTTAGGTAAATGAAAAATTAGTTGCCTCTCCCCAAATGGCTGTAGACCTCTGGTAAAAATTCAGACAGGTGTACATATATATGCAGATTTTTCTGAAGCAAAACCCTCTCACTCCACTGCACTTGCAAATTTCCCCAAATACTGTTATGATAATACTAGGTGATTTATTTTACATAAGGATACATCTGAAGGCTGCAGCACATTGTGATTTGCAAACCATTTAACTTGCTAAGATCAGATTGTTCTGCTTTATCTGCAAAGTTCACCCACAAGGAATTTAATATAAAGGCTTTTATTCTTGTTATTTCATGTATTGTACTCTTCTGAGATCTGATGGATGACCTTGAAATGGGTGCGTGAGGGAGGAGAAAAGGAAATTAGCCACTCTGCATTTTCTATGGAAAAGCAACCCCTAACCCTCAATTTCCCACAAGACTGTTGAGAATATTCAAGGACTCCTAGGAGAATGACTGCGCAGTCTCATAGGGAGACATTATTACTCAGACGTAAGGTGAATAGGTATGGGCCCAAGAGCAATAAATCAGAATATTGTCCCTCTTGCTCCTATGTATTACCTTGAAACTCAAAGGGAGAATAAGTAACTGAGTGTCTGCATCCTTGCTAAGAGTAAAGAAGACATTTTCTTCCCATTTCCTCTCCTGCAGATGTTCATTGCATACTGGTATTATACCAGGGAGTGATGGAGCCAAAGTTGATGTCTTAGCTTTTCATGACTTGTGTGGTTTGGGGCAAATTGCTTTAACTCTTTGGATTCCTCATGTGTAAAATGAGTGGCAGAATGAACAAGATTATCGAAGGTCCTTGCAACTCTCAAGTTTTGTATATTATCTCCGTTTACCTTCTTCCCCACACTCCTTACCTGAACCAGAATTTCTCTTTCCTTTTATAATAACATTTTCTTTTTAAAAAATATATGCACACCTTAGTCTGATGAATGGCTTATTTCCTTCCATTTATATACTTAATTAAATATTTATTGAGCTTCTACAATGTGTCAAGCACTGGGATGAAAATACTGAAAAAGATGGTAAAAATTTCCTTTAAAAAGTAAGGTATTAAAGACATTAAAATGTTTTATTATGTCGTTAATGTGCTAGAACTGAGGAAGTACAAGTTGTTATGGGATCAAATAGGTGGATGGGCATCTGCTTAGTGGAGATTAGAAAAGAAATTCTGAAGATGTGGCATTGAAGAGAAGGCTTGAAAGTTAAATAGAAAATAATTAAACAGGTGGGAAATATTAGGAGATCAATAGACATGGTTTGGTGGTTTATAAGGTATAGGAGGTGAGGAGGATGAAGCCACTCTCCTGGCTTGTGGATAGTGGATGAATTTGGGAAAACAGAAAGAGAAGGAAAAGTCGTGGGTAAATAAAAGTGTTTAGCAGAGGCTGATTCAACGAGAAAGCCACTGGTAAGATGCCAACATTTTATATTTGAGTGGTGCTTTTCAAAACAAAGTACTTCCATGTACATTTTCTCACTTATGCCTATAACAAACTGGTAGGTAAAAATTATTATTCTTGATATTCGATGTAAAAAAATTCCAAAACTTGGAGATAGGCAAAAAGATGACATGCCCTTTCAGTGTCACAGTGTCTGACAGTTTTATCTAATTTTTCTGGGGTAGGTAGCTTTCTCTGACTTACTATTTACTGTTGAGTAGAGTATTTTTATAACTCTGGAAGGGTAGAATAAGAATTTTGCCTGGTAGACACACATACTTTCTGGTAAAAAAGTTAACCCCACAGTTTTTATTGTTTGGTGAGACACTAACTAGCGGTGTATCTTACTCCGTTTTGGCATCTACTTTAGCACTCTTATTCCAGCAACTTTCTTTCCACTTTTTCTACTACCCTTTTAAATAGCTTTACCATCCTGTTGGTTTCCTTATTAGTGAGTTAAATAAATCTTTGACATGTGTTCATTCTGTATTTGTATGATAGTCATGGTTTTAGCTTTTTGAAAAGTTATTTTGAAGGGGATGAAGTGAAAGAAGGTCTCAAAAGATAAGTGATTTGCTCAAAGTCATGCTGTTATAGGCAGAGCAAGAACTGGAATATAGCTCAAGGCTCTAATCTGGTGTATTTTGTGATTATCTATCTATCTGTCTATCTGTCTATCTATCTATCTATCTATCTATCTATCTGTCTGTCTGTCTGTCTGTCTGTCTGTCTGTCTGTCTATCTATCTATCTATCTGTCTATCTATCTATCTATCTATCTGTCTGTCTGTCTGTCTGTCTGTCTGTCTATCTATCTATCTATCCATCTATCTATCATCTATCTATCTATCTGTCTATCTGTCTATCTATCTATCTATCTATCTATCTATCTATCTATCCATCCATCCATCTATCCATCCATCTATCTATCTATCTATCTATCTATCTATCTATCTATCTATGTATCATCTACCTACCTACCTACCTACCTACCTACCTACCTAAATCTATTATCTACATATTTCTAAAGGGTAGTTCCAAACAGTTCATAGTTGCTGCTATGTTTTTGTTTTAAACAAGAATAGATATGTGTCCAGAAAAGAAGCATGCAGAAAAGCTAATTTTAATTCATTAATTTAAAAAAATTCACCAATATTTTCAAGTTCTCTCTGTCTGTACTCTTCTATTAGTTTTTGAATCATCACGGATTTCATGAATTTATATGTAAACACCCCAAAACTAATTACTAGCCTCAATTTTTCTGGAAAAAGGTAATTTGGGAACTAGGAAATAATCCTGAATATTTTGGTGGATTTAGGTTCTTTAGTTTCATTGACAAAAATATTGTATAGTTTATCAGCCAAAATTTTCACCGCATTTTGAAATTCCCCTGTGATGGTTAAATTTTATGTGTCAACTTGACTGGGCCACTGAGTGCCCAAATATTTGGTCTAACATTATTCTCAGTGTTTCCGTAAGGGTACTTTGGGATGAGATTAACATTTAAATTGGTGGACTGAGTAAAGTAGATTGCCCTCCACAATGTGGGTGAGCATCATCCAGTCAACTGAAGGCCAGAATAGAACAAAAAGGCTGATCCTCTCAGGAATAAGAGAGAATTCCTCCTACCTGACTGAGTTTGAACTGAGACATTGGTGTTTTCTTGCTTTTGGGCTTAAACTGAAACACAGTTCTGCCTGGGCTCACGCCTTCAGGTCTTTGGACTGGAACTACATCAGCAATCCTGGGTCCCTAGGCTTGCTGATTCCCTTTGCAGAACTGGGGACTTGTCAGCCTTCACAGTCTCATGAGTTAATTCCTTAAAGCAAATCTCTTTCTATGTAAATGTACATTCTGTAGGTTCTGTTTCTCTGGAGAATTCTGATATAGTCTACTTCAAAATTTCCAAATATGGTAATTTTAGGGTCAGATAGTTGGAATGCTTCAGCTGTTAGTTATTTCTTCCTAAAAGAGAACCATGATTTATTTCTCTATAATTTTCACTCACTGGGTCTAAGTCTTTGTAATGATCTCATTTCCAGTATTTTAATACGGTTCTCACTTGTGCCAGGTATCCTCTTTTTGAGTAAAACATTCTCAGATTCTTTATATGATTTTGGCCTTTCTTGCCATCCTAGGTGCTATTTGTAGCTGTCAATATTTTCTTTAATATGTGGCACCAGAAGGAAGTACCACATTGAGGAAGTTATCTATCCACTCTACAATAAAGACTTCAAAAACTACAATAATAACAGAAAACCTTTATTGAGCGATTATTGTATGTCAGGTTCTTTCTGTCCACTCATTTAATCTTTACAGTAACCCAGAGGATTATAATTTCTTTCTCCCATACAGGAAAACTTAGGTCAAGGAGTTTACATCACACATGTATTAGAGTGTAAGAACTGGACTTTAAAACCTGGTCTAGCATTAAAATCCATTCTCTTAAGAGTGATATTTTCTTGTTTGGATACCTCATTGTTGAGTACAACTTAAGATAGAATTAGACTGTTCAAGACGTCAGACTGTGCACTTATTTTCTCTCTTATAGATTTCATTCAAATAAAAAATTTAAAAGATATAAACTCTACACTAATAAAGAGAATGAAGAGTAGAATGGAGTAGGATAGAAAAAATAATAAGCACCTATGATATTGATATTGTAATCATGTACACTATTCCTTTCATAAAAATATAAAAAATATAAGGAAAGTATTTTTACAAGAAGGCCAAAGTGTTGACTCATAGAGCTGTAGTCAACTCTAATCTTTATGTCATTTATTTATTTAAATTTTTAATTACGGCAAAAATACATAAGACTTACCATTTTAACCATTTTTAAGTGCACATTTCAGCAGTGTTTTGCATATTCACATTGTTGTGCAACAAATCTATAGAATCTTTGCATCTTGCAAAACAAACTCCATACTGGTGGAGCAATAGCTTCCCATCTCCACCACCTCCCAGCTCCTGGTACCCACCATTTTACTTTCTGTCCTGAGGACTGAGTGGTGTCTTAAAGGACTTTTGTGACTGGCTCATTTCACTTAGCGTAATGTCCTCAAGTTTATTAATCCTTATGTCTTTTGTGCAGAATTTTTCCATTGGGCCAGAGTATTTCTACCCTTTATTTATTTATAGTTAACTTACATTAAAAAATATTTTTGTTCGTTTGTTTGTTTTTTAAGCAGGGTCTTGCTCTGTCTTCGAGGCTGGAGTACAGTAGCATGCTCATGGCTCACTGCAGCCTCAACCACCCAGTCTCAAACAATCTTCCCACTTCAGCCTGCCAATGGCTGGGACCACAGGTGCATACCCCCATGCCCAGCTAATTTTTAAATGTTTTGTAGAAAGGCGTCTGACTATGTTGCCCAGGCTGGTCTCGAACTCTTGGGCTCAAGCACCCAGCTTGGCCTCCTAAAGTGCTGGGACTACAGGCATGAGTCACTGTGCCTGACCAATAGTATTCTTTTTCTTGATTTCAGAAGCAATATAGGTTCATTACAGAACATTTGAATATTAGTCAAAGTATAAAAAAGAATAAAAATATTGACACTGGGGTCTGTCGGGGAAAATAGGAAAGGGACAGCGGGGGGTGGGGAGCTGGGGAGAGAGAGCATGGGGAGAAATGCCAGATACAGGTGATGGGGAGGAAGGCAGCACATCACACTGCCATGTGTGTCCTATGCAACAGTTTGCATGTTCTTCACATGTACCCCGAAACCTAAAATGCAATAAAAAAATATTGACCTATAACTCTACCATTCAGAGGCCACAGCCATTGTAATTATGGTGTATATTTCTGTCAATCTTTCCTTTAAGAAAAAAATTAGTCATAGTTGAGATCCTAATGTACAGTTAACCCTTGAAAAATATGCGTTTGAACTGTGTGGGTTTGCTTATCCGTGACTTTTTTTCAATAATAAATGAAGGTTACGTCGAGTGTGCCTGCCTTTCCTGCCTCCCCTTCCACCTATTCTGCTTCTGCCACCCCTGAGACAGCAAGACCAATCTCTCGTCAGCCTATGCAATGTGAAGACAATGAGGAGGAAAACCTCATGAGGACCCATTTCCACTTAACAAATAGTAAATATGTTTTCTCTTCCTTATGATTTTCTTAATAATATTTTCTTTTCTCTATCTTACCTTAAGAATACAGTGTATAATACATATAACGTACGAAATATGTGCTAATCGACTGTTTATGATATCAACAAGGCTTCCAGTCAACAGTAGTGTGTTAGTAGTTAAGTTTTTGGGGAGTCAAAAGTTATACACGGATTTTTGACCACCCAGTGGTTGGTGCCTCTAAGTCCCACATTGTTCGCAGGTTGACTATATACAAATACATATTCTTGTTTTTCCTTCTAACATTATAACATGTTGTGTTAGTTTGTTAGGGCTGCCATAACAAAATACCACAGACTGAGTGGCTTAAACAACAGAAATGTGTTTTCTCACAGTTTTGGAGGCTGTAAGTCCAAAATCAAGGTGCCCACAGGGTTGGTTTCTTCTGAAGCCACTTTCGTTGGTGTGCACGTGGCTGCCCCCTTGCTGCCTTTTCAAATGGTCTTTATGCATGTATGGGCCTGGTTTCTTTTTTGTGTGTTCTAATCTTTTCTCTCTCTCTCTCTCTCTCTTTTTTGAGACCAAGTATTGCTCTGTCACCAGGCTTGAGTGCAGTTGTGCCACCTTAGCTCACTTCAACCTCCACCTTCCTGGGTTCAAGCAATTCTCTTGTTTCAGCCTCCCAAGTAGCTGGGACTAGAGGCATCTGCAATTATGCCCGAATAATTTTTGTATTTTTTGTAGAGATGGGGTTTCACCTTGTTGGTCAGGCTGATCTCGTACTCCTAACATCAGGTGATCCACCTGCCTTGGCCTCCCAAAGTGCTGGGATTACAGACGTGAGCCACCGCGCCCAGCCAGAATCTTCTTTTATAAAGACGAGTCAGACTGAATTAGGGCCCACCCTAAGGGCCTCATTACTTAATTATATAACTCTTTACAGGTTCTGTCTCCAAACAGTCACATTCTGAGGTACTGGGATTTAGAACTTTAACATATGAATTCAGTCCACAACATACCTATGGATTTAGAATCTTATTGTAATATGTAAAAACATATCCCATTGTGTACTGATCTTCTTTTAATAAATATTTATATAGTATATTAACAATTATGAGATAGTTATTTTCATGGTTTAAGCTTTTAAAAATTAATCCATTGTATTTTGGATTATTTTCTTAGGATTCATTTCTAGAGTGGGATTACTGGATTAAAGACTAAAAATGTATTTCAGACTCTTCATTCATATTGACAAATTTCACCCTAGAAATGCTGCACTAATTTCTACTTTTACCAGTTGTGTGTGAAAGAATCCATTTCGCTGTACTTTCGCAAATATTAGATATTTTTGAAAAAATAATTATTAAGTTAGCAGACAAAAATAATGTATTATGATTGTAATTTTTTTTTTTTTAAGATGGAGTCTCATTCTGTCACCCAGGCTGGAGTGTAGTGGCGCAATCTCAGCTCACCGCAACTTTTACCTCCTGAGTTCAAATGATTCTCCTGCCCCGGCCTCCTGAGTAGCTGGGATTATAGGTGATTACCATCACACCTGGCTAATTTTTTGTACTTTTAGTAGAGAAGTGGTTTTGCCATGTTGGCCAGGCTGGTCTCGAGCTCCTGACCTCGGGTGATCTGCCTACGTTGACCTCCCAGAGTGCTGGGATTACAGGCGAGAGCCACTGCAACTGGTCATGATTGTAAATTTTTAGAATTAGTAAAGTTATTTCAAGTATTTTTTATATAATTTTATTTATTCTTTCGTAAATTATCTTTTAGTATTTTTTGCTCATTACTTTCGTCTTGAATATTTTATTAATTTATCGTGAACGGTTTAGTTTGAAGAACATTTAATCCATAATATTTATTCCAAATATTTTTTTTCAGTTTGTTTTTTTACTTCCCTTTTTAAATACAGATTTTTTCTAATTTTATGTTACAAAGACATAAGACATATTTTAATTATTTTCAATTTTAACTATCTTTTTTGTTATGCTTTCTTCTATTTTTTTCATTCCTAGAACATCTTTTCTCATTCAGAAATCAGAGAAATGCCTAGATTTTTCTCTAACTTCTTAAATTTAATTTACTTAATTATTGGATCCTCCTGAAATTATTTTTACAAGCAAAGTATCATCTAAACTTTTTTTTTGAAACAATGAACAGAGTTTGTCAGTTAAAGAGTTGTCCTTTGTTCCTGAATGATGATGTAGTCATCACTGTACGTCACAACTTCACTGCTTTCAATTGATGTAACAATTCTGGAGTTGATACCATATTAGTATTTATTATAAATTTGCAACTTGTTTTGATATTTGATGATACTAGTACCCCTTCATGGTGCCTATGTTTAAAATGGGCCTTTTCCTTTTATTTATTTTTCTAGACTATTTAGAATACTTTTTAAGTTAAAAGAAACTGGTTGAGGTTTTAATTAGAATTTCATTAATATTCAGGAACATCTTATATCTCTTTACTTATTCAAACCTTTAAAAACAATCTCTTGATAATAATTTTCCACGTATTTTATATAGATTCTGCCATTTCTTTTCATTTATTTCTAGATATTTTACTTTTTATTTATTTTCACAATTCTGCATGAGATTTTAAAACATATTTTTGAAATGGCTTTTCTAAACACATAGAGAAGCATTCAATTTTTGTAACTTCATCTTGGATTACCACTTTTATTAGCTTTTTTTTTTTTTTTTTTTGAGTGGGGGTCTCAGTCAAAGCCTGGAGTACAGTGGCGCCATCTTAGCTCACTGAAACTGCTGCCTCCGGGTTCAACAGATTCTCTCTGCCTCAGCCTCCCGAGGAGCTGGGATTAAGGTGCGTGCCACCACACCTGGCTAATTTTTGTATTTTTTGTAGAGGCAGAGTTTCACCATGTTGTCCAGGCTGGTCTCAAACTCTAACCTCAAGGGATCCAGCCACCTCCACCTCCCAAAGTGTTGGGATTACAGGCCTGTGATATTGCATCTGGCTTTCTTTACTTTTAAAAATAATTTTCTAGTTGTTTGATTCTCTTGTACTTCCTGGGTTTCCAGTCATATTGCCTGGATATCAATCTTTTATCTTTACTTGCAGTTTTTATTTATTGATAATGCCTTTTTAAAATTGGCTGGAAGCAAGTGTAGAATCTTATTTGTTGAACTTTAAATGATGTTTGTGCTACTCCTGCATTTAATGGGACTTCTTTTATTACGTCACAGTTAAGCTTGAGGTTGGTTTGTGGGCTGCAATTTATTGAATGTGTATGTTGGGCTTTACATTTATTTTTATTACATTTTATCTTACTACTTCTGGCTCATCAGCCAGCTCCTAACTTATTTAAAAGTCGTAACACTGGCAGCTTTGAGCAATGTTAGCTTCTCTTCTCACTCTGAGCCAACTACAATAGAGAGATGTCTTCTTTCAAGACAGTAAAACTGAACACACAGAATCTTGGACGTGCTCTCCAGCATACCAACCTCCCCTGGGTTTCCTCTGCTACTTAATTAACACTGTTCAACCAGCTATAAATTCCGCACATTCTCGCTCCCTCAGCTCCATTTCTCCATCTTGAATACAAAGATCCCAGGCATTTTATTAAATGCTCAGATGAAATCAAGATAGAGTAAATCTCTGGCTCTCCTGCTTGTTAGTCTAGCTAATCTAAGTGAACCCCACTTTTATTTTCCAGTGTTTCCAGACATCTAGAATTATCCTGGGATTCAATATAAAATATTCCTTGGATCCACTTTATTTCTTTTGGAAATAGAGATGTTTGGTCTCATCTAATTTTTGGGAACCTTTCCCTTTCCCTTGATTTCTTGAGATTTTGGCAGTGATTGTGGGATCATGACTGTGATCTTTTTAATACTCGAGAAAGTTATTATTTTGGGTCCCAAAACTTATTTATTTCAAACTGCTCGCTGTGTCCTGACTATCTTCTATCTTCCTGGGGCTCTACTTCCTCAACCACATTGGCGCTTCCCTCCTCTCAGGAGTGAAGGTCATGCTCTGGATAGAGAAGACTGAAACAAAACAGGCACTGACTCGTTCTGACTCCTCACATCTGTCACAGTGAGTTGGCCTTGACATTTTGTTTTTGTGACAATAAACACAGCTTAAAAAGGCATATTTTCTCTATAGAATTTTTCTCAGTCTTCAATCCATTCAAGATTTTATTTTCGAAACACTATTCCTACAGCTTAGAAAAATTTCTTCTAGACTTTAACCCCCTTTTCATTTCTTGTACATGAAGTATTAAATCTGTTTATTAGTGTATACCCCTTATACAGCTAACTTTTGTTTTTTGACAGGAATAATTTTTATTGTATTGTCAGCTTTTGGTTGAGAATCTGGTAGTCCTCCAGAACCATTTCCTTTCATAAAGTTTCTCTTGACATACATACAGCGAGGGCTGGAGAGACACACATCATTGAAAGCTCATGTGTTGAGAATTCAACATAGGCATTCAGAGATCTATATATAGTTGTTTCTTTATTTATGTTTTTGAGATAGGGTCTTGCTCTGTCATCTAGGCTGGAGGGCAGTGGTGCAATCTCAACTCACTGCAACATCTACCTCCCAAGCTCAAGCAATCTTCCTGCCTTAGTCCCCCCAGCAGCTGGGACAACAGGCATGAGCCACCACACCTGGGTATTTTGTTGGCTTTTTCTAGAGACAAGGTCTCACTATGTTGCCTAGGCTGGTCTCAAACTCCTGAACTCAAGCAATCCTGGGCTTTGCTTCCCAAAGTATTGGGATTACAGGCATGAGCTACTGTGTCCTGCCTAGAATTGTATACATATTTATATTTAGTTATATATAACATATACATCTATTTACCATAACTTTAAAGTTTTATATATATATATAAATGACATATTTTGTATGTTATATTAAAGATAAACTTACTTATATATAAAACTTAAAAAATATATTGAACAACTCTTACTCTCACTTTCTCCAAACCTTAAACTTGACTAAGTATAAGCTTATTGAAGACATTTAAAAGTATTTGCTCACCAAATGTCACACGACCTCTAAACAATTTTGAAAACACTAGTATTTTTAAATTGGAAAATAAAAGAGAAAGATCAACTTTAAAATACTGGAGGACCTTGTCACAATGTGGACCTGTCCTGAGGATCTGTGTTCTCCCAATGTTAAATTGGAAAATAAAAGAGAAAGATCAACTTTAAAATACTGGAGGACCTTGTCACAATGTGGACCTGTCCTGAGGATCTGTGTTCTCCCAATGCTCCCCGTCAAGTGAAGCATCAGTCCTGTGCTGAGGTTATTCTGCTGTGACAGATCAGCACATCTCAGCCTGTGGTTTGACACTCACTGACACAGCAACTTGAATTTTCCTTTGACCTTTGCGAAATTCAACTTTTGGCTTGCAGTGAAATCTGTGTTTCATTGACTGTGAAATTAAGAGAATCTCCAATGAGTAAAAAATGATTAGCTTTCACTTTTGGATGAAAACACGCCAAGGACAAACATTGATTTTGAGAGAGGCTTTTTGGAGCACTGCACCTTACAAAGCCTCTGTCAGAGGCAACACCAGTGAGATATTAGTGCTACAGAGCCAGCCTCACCTTCCAGCTCATTCTTAGCTTGTCTCAGTGACTTTCTAAGTGGATTTGTTTACGACCTTGAATAGTAATGTTTTCAGGTATGACGACACAATTGCCAGATGATATTCATTAATGCCTCTAATAGTGAGTATTCCGATACCCTCCAATTTTCTGAACCGCATTGAATTGACATTTTTCTTTTACTCATCCCAGCTAAGCAATTGCATTTTCCATACAACCATAGCACTTTGTTTATTCTTTCATTATGCCACTTACTACCTGTAGTTTAATTATTTGTTTACACACTTTCTTTCTGGACTGTGGCTGCCCACAGGCAGGACCTCTCTTTTACAGGTCTGTGTATTGTATTCCTAGCATATAGCCCGGGATGTGGAGCATACTACCCCAAGTCCAGGTTGACTTGCTGGACTCATTTGAAATTTTAAAAACATAAGTATTGTAAGGTAGCTCAGTGGAATGCAGCATGTGTGAGTGTGAATATACATATTATTGATGTTTTAATTGCAATTGGCGTGTTTGGAGACGTGCACTGCATATGAAGGCCCGTGTAGGCCAAGGAACCCTAGGGACTTCCTCTTTCTCTTCCTCTATTCTGTTGTATTCAAATACCCATACACCCAGTTCTAAAACTGGCCATTTTATAAACAGAGCTTCAAAGTACTGAGAGCATCTTTTGCTTTTGAGAGCAAGCCCTGAGTCTGACATAATTCTGAAGGAGGTTCAAAAGCAAACACCCTCTTTTTCTCACAAGGTAAATCTTTCTCCAGCAGAAACATGTTTCAGCTGTTAAGCAAACAAAATGCCAACTGCATTGGAAGAGGCATCTATTGCTTTGGTATCCATTTGCTACCTTTCCTTGAAGCCAGGGTATTGTATTGCGGTTGTGAAATAACTTTCCTTTTTTAGTTGTTCAATCTGATTCAAGGATTTTTGGTTAACCATACAGGGGTTATGAATAAACAAGAACCAGTGGTCCAGTAATTGGGACATCATTACTACCTAGTAGCACATTTAATACTCAGCTTCACTGTGCTACATAACCTTTTCCTTCCATCTTCCTCCGTGATATTACCTCCCACCCCCTAAAGGCAGTGGTGTCATTGTAAGCTTCAGAAGTTAGCATTCAAATGAATACTTTTTAATTTCTTTGGATGAGATGGGGCTCTGGGCTCTGGGACAATGCTGATGGATGATGTTTTAATGCAGCTGAAATGTTATTTTTACTGAACCAGGGAAAACTATAAATTTTGCTTCATTGCCACTGATGGCTCTATGCATAAAACTATGGTGGCGCCCATCGGCCGTGAATAATCACCTCAGCACGGCAGATGTTACTTTGCGGGGAAAGCAATTCTTATGCCGAAGAATTGTGGAAAGATTAATTGTCTACAGCTGTTTCATGGCCCACAGCAATCTTGATACATTTATGATAAGTTTAAGAGCTCACTAGAGGCAGCTCCTATTCCCTGTTGTGAGAAGGGGGGCGGGGGAAGAAGCCAGAGGCTTTATTTTGACACCTGGATTCATAGAATCTGTCAGCTCCATTACAGCCTTCATAGAAATCCGGCAGTTGGCAGTTCTGAAATGATTGTGAGTGAGGTAAGATGCAGGAATTATCCATACGTAGATAAAGAAAAGGAGACTGAGAAGAATTATTCAAATTTGTGCAAATGAATTGCTTCCATTTTTCCTCCCTCTGCCAAGTGGAAATTGAACGTGACCCGCTCTGACCTTTCTCTATTAAGTGCTGCAAATTGCAGTAAATGCACAGTTCTGAGTGCCCTAATGAGACAGAGCCCCAGCAATGCCTCATTAATAAGGGGAGTTTGACCTTGCTGGTCAGCCCTTCATTCGATATTGAAAAGAAATAAGAAAAAAGAAGAGATGACCCACTGTAAATTTTGAACAATACATTTGATTTAGTTTGCATATACTCCCAGCCAGACGCTTCGCAACCTTTCTCCCTTTCTGCTTCCCTTCAGCCACAGGCTAAGAAGATGGTACTTACCTTTTAGGCGCCAAGGGAATGTGGTGACAGAGGTACAGCAGGTCTTGGCAAAGTGAGCCCTGGGCTGGGTCCTGGGTGGCAAGGACATTCCTCTCCTCTCCCCACCTCTCCTGCAAACTGGGCCTGGGGAGTTCCTGCCTTGCTTCTCCCTCCCTGCCTCCCTTCCCTCCTTACTCCCTCTGTCTCTTCCTTCCTTCTTACTTCCCTCCCAACCCCCCTCCCTTCTTTCTCTCTCCTTTTTCCCTTTTAAATAACAGAAATTTTCAATTTGGAAGTGTGTGGTGCGTGTGCACACACACGTGCTTAGAAAGGGGTCTGGCCCTCTGATGTTTACTGTAGCTTTGTGCAGACGCAGGCTGAGATGCTTTCTCCTTGTCTGATGTAAGAAAATCTAGGGCAAGAAATCGAGCAGTACTGCTTGTTTTGGGTAGAATTCTTTAGCCTTATTAGCATGGAAGTAGCCTACAGATGTGGAACTGAGAATCAGAGCTCTTGAGTCTTCTTAAAAGCCTCACAAGCTACAAATTCAGCTTTTAGCCTTCCTTTAAACCACATGCTAATAGTACTTCTCCTTCTATTCAGGGTATTTTCCAGTTATAAGGAAGCCATATGTGCAAAGCAGACAACAGACCTTAAATTTATTTAAATAATATCTCCTAACACATAGAGATGTGCTGGAACTTTAAAAGCAATTTCAAGATGCTTAGATGCACCACCTCGTAGAATCTTAATATTTGAAAGGATCTTAGAAGTTATTTTTTCCAAACTTCTACCCAAGACAGCAATCTCTTCTGCAATATCCCTGATAGTGAAGATGGGCTAATTACCTCAGAAGAAGACTGTTTCATTGTTAGTAACTCTTAGCTGTGCAAAGTTTTCATATATATCACTAGAGGAAAACATTCATTTGGTTTTGTGCTGACCATGTTACAAGATCCAGTTTGAATGGAGTGCCTGAAACCGTCGAAATAGATGATTGGCCCCCAGGGAACAGCTGTACCAAGCTTTTTCAGTTATGCTTTTGGCTTATTGGAGGAATGATGTAAGGGTCAAAGTCTGAAAGTCACTGTTGAAATTACTTGGGAATGTTGAAGAAGATTCCCCTACCCATGCTCTATTTATGAGAACCCAGAGGAAAACGTCTTTAAAAAATTATTTTAGAACCAGGAAAAGCTGGCCTTGTTCTCAAGGAGCTGGATTGATTTGATCTGAATGAACATGTGACTTAATTGTGTTTCCCTTGTTTCTTTGGCTATCAGGGTGCTCAGAACCAAATTTGTAGCCCATTTATTGCCAATATGCAGAATCTTATGGCATATGTTAAAAAATGCTTTCAAATAGGCAGGACCAGGCTATGGTACCAAATTAAAAAAAAAAATAAAGAGGGTACATGGTGAAAACGAAGTCTCTCTTCTCATTCCCCAAGTCAACAGGTTCCCCTTCAGGAAGCAGCTCCTGTTACCAGTTTCTGAAAAGTCTCTGCTTTTATAACATAAACTGAGATGACTGTAGGTTATGCTCTGTGCTAAAGGTGATGAAGAACTGTTGAATGATTTGAAGAGGGAAATCAACTAGATCTCATTGCCTGGAAGGTAGGACAGGTGGGCACTGCCAAAAGGTACGCTGACTGGAGGTTTAGAAGGATGGCTGCGAGGCTGCTTTTGCAATCCAGGCAGGTGCTAATAAAAGAGGACGGAGTAAGGTGGAATTAAAATCAGCATGATTTGGCAATTAAATAGATGTTGAGGGTGAGAGATAGATAAAAAGAATTCAAAGATGACTGTCTAATTTTCGGTCTCAGAGGCTTCATGAGTGCTGTAACTGCTAACAGAGGTAGAAGGCTTTGGGGAAGATGAGTTAGATTTAGACATGAGCAGCTACAGCAAATGAATATCCAGTCAGCAGGAAGAGGTAAAAGTCTGGAGCTAAGGGTAGAGATTTGGGTTGAATATTAAGACTCAGGAATTATAAGCCTAGATATCACAGGAAAAGACTTGTAATTTCCCGATAGATTCTTACTGCCTGCTGCATGGACTAGTAGAGAGAGATTAATTAATGCAGAGCTAGCCAAGCAGAAGGGCTGGAGTGATTACTTTAATAGGTCTCCCTAAGAACTCAGAAGCTAGAGTTTTAATGGATAATTTGGTGGGCAGGCAGCTGGGGAATGGGTGTTGCTGGTTGGTTAGGGATGAAATCATAGGGGTGTGAAAAACAGTCTCTGTGTACTGAGTGTCTCTGGGAGCGGGCACAGGACTGGTTGAGTCATGAATCCGGGGTCTGGGTGGAGTCAGTTGGTTGCCAGAATGCAGAAGTCTGAAAAACCTCATAAAACACCAATCTTAGGTTCCAAAATAGTGATGTTATCCCTTCCTTCCTTCCTGTCTTCCTTCCTTTCTTCCTTCCTTCCTTCCGTCCGTCCTTCCTTCCTTCCTTTTCTTTCTTTTTTCGTTTCTTTTCTTTCCTCTCCTCCCTCCCTCCCTCCTTCCTTCCTCCCTCCCTCTCTCTCTCTCTCTCTTTCTTTTTTTCTTTCTCTCTTTCTTTCTCCTTTCTTTCTTTCCCTCCCTCCCTCTGTTTGTTTCTTTCTTTCTTTCTTTCTTTCTTTCTTTCTTTCTTTCTTTCCTTCCTTCCTTCCTTCCTTCCTTCCTTCCTTCCTTCCTTCCTTCCTTCTTTCTTTCTTTCTTTCTTTCTTTCTTTCTTTCTTTCTTTCTT